>NW_010556103.1:48252-77229 GCF_000687285.1 Phaethon lepturus | reverse complement strand
CGCAGGGGGAGTCCCGGCGGCTGGAGGGTTCCCGAAAGCCGCTCGCTGATGCTGGGGAAGGGGCTTCGGCGGAACGGGCGGCCCTCAGAGAGCGAGGTGAACGTTCTGATCCGGCCTGGAAACTGGGAAGGAGCCCCAAAAGCGGGGGGCTGGTGCTCAGCACGGCGGTGGGTTACGGCAGTGGGGAGTCCGGACCGTCTCCGGGCGTTATCGGCACACGTTAGGCCCGGGGGAGGGAGCAGGAGGAAAACGGCACCACCGGTGCGTGGGGAGCCCAGGAGGGAACGTGGGGAGTGTTAAACGAGAGCGAGCTGAGCGCCTGCTTTCATAATACCCCAATTTCAGTTTTGACAAGCGCCCGGCAATAAGGACGTGTATGTTAGGACAACTGGTATGTACTGCAGAAGTTCTTTACTCGTTTTCTCTTATTTAAAAGACTTGAAAGTCACTACTGGTAAGTGGTTGAATGTATCTGCCCACAGTACAACGCAAGGGGAGCAATTTTGGGGGTGTATGGCAGAAGAAATGGAAAGTCTTTTATTACCCTCACGTGAAGGTAGCTATTCAGAGTTTAATACTGTTACAGGAAAGAATAACCTTTTTTAGACTTTTTGGAACTAATTGTAACACGCGCAGTAAGGCTGAGTTGTGTGTCGGTGGTGGTGAAGCTGAAAGAAATAAAAATACTTGTAACGAGTGAAAGCCCATCTTTAAAGCTCTCAAACTGCTCTAAGTCATTGTCTCGCTGTTTAGAGACGTTCAAGTTATCACCAGTGTATAACAGTTTGTAAATTTTTTTTTCAAGATGTTACTACAGGGGTTTAAGGCTCTCCCATGATCTAACACGCGTGTATTCCAATTGGTTTCAGTCCTAGTGAAGGCAATAGGAGAGAAAGAGTATTTTGGAACAGGATCGGTCTAATTAAATGATACAGGTGATAAAATCCCATCAAAATTATCATTTATTGTACTGGAAAGTTGAAAAGTGTGCACTGTTAAAGTAACTTGTAAAGCATTTAAAATAAAGACGTTCCATGGAAGTTGCGAAATTTCTTCGAGGGCTCCTGCTTAATTGAGCAGAACTTTTGAACTCGCCGATCTTACTGTGAATTCTCAAAATTCTTTAGGTTTAATGGAAAGGTTGTGTGTCTGTTTCAGGTAGGAAAAGGGTCTTGGACTGATTAATCAAGAATATTTTTTCTTCCAGTGGCGTTGATGTGGGTTCAGAGCTAAAAAAGGTCTAGAGAAGGATGTTTGATCCTTCGTAATGGCCATAATGAGCTTCTTGATCCAAACAAGAGGGTGTATGATAGAGGTGTATAAAGCAGTGAATGGTTGTGAAGAGATTAAAGCAAGGCTTGCTTTTCATATTTTGTCTTAATAAAAGCTCAAGGAGACGTTAAGTTGAAATGCAATTTAATTTAAATTAAAATTTAGAACAAATGAATATACTGTTACAGAATGAATAATTAAGTGATCCTCTTTGCTGTGAGGTATATTAATACAATTTTTAGCTGGATTTAGGAAGAGGTATTAGTGGTTATCTGATTAATCAGAACACACTTCAATGCGCCTTTTTTTTTTCCTAGATAGATATGGATAAACTTATCCTGTGGACAAATGCTCTGGATCAGAGTATGAATACAACTGATGAGATAAAGGGAAAGGTCTGAACACAGTGAGAAAGCCACAAGTATGCATTTGTGATGAGGGTGTGTTAGGAGCATGTAGTTTCTCATAACTGCTCTCCTTTTAGAAATACAGCTACCCCGCAGTTTGGAATCCAATTCGCAGCTTGAATTGGGGCCAGTAACTTTTCCTCTGAATTGCATTCCTGTGTGCGCGTTGGGATGGTTGCGGTTTAATGATACCGGTCTTGTAAGTTTGTCGATGATGATCACTGTGATGTTTTGGAAATACCAAGGTTACAAAAGTGAGAGAGGCTGTAAAATTGGGGTGGTCTTGGGAGTAACGGAGGTTTTCTAACCTACAAACTTTAGTTTATTGAAATGAAAGTAGATTATTAGTGTACTGATTAGAATGTACTTGCCTCCTCTTAAAAATGAAGTTGTATTTGAAGACACAGTGAATCAAGATGTAGTTTATGCTAGTGCCATTTTTGATGGTATAGTTTGTCCCATTCCCTGGACAGACTGAGTTATGTCATCAGTCTGTCTCTGCACTATCTGTTGAAGTTTTGGCTTGCGTGGCCGTTTCAGTTAAGGTTTGTGTTGTTCATATTCCTTCAAAAATGTTGAGCAGAATTTCTGAAGGCAAACCGGCCTAAAGTGAAATGGCAATATGGACAAAAGGAGAGTCGTTACTTTAAAATTTGATCTGATAATTCTTCTGAGTTATTTCTTTTAATTTATGTGTAGCTTGGGAAGGAGAATATTTTTCTTTGAATATCTAAATACTTTATCTTCCAGTTTTTACTCCTGTAGGCCTGGTTTCATGGGCAGTTCCAACCATATGAATTCTCCCTTGCTGAGTTAGAACAGTCTTGTCCCCTGTCTTTTCCGTGCTGCTCTGCTCATGCCAACCGTTCTGTGGCCATGCAGTGAACTGGATTGGGGAACTGATCATGTTAGAATTAACTCAGCTTTTCCCTTATTGCTTCTCACCCTGGCCCCCAACAACAAAAAGGAACTGATCATGTTAGAATTAACTCAGCTTTTCCCTTATTGCTTCTCACCCTGGCCCCCAACAACAAAAAGGAAAAGGGGAAATGTGTTTTTTTTTTTTTAAACTAGGTGACTATCCTGCTCATGTTTGCTGTGGGTCTTCATGAATGGCTTGTGCTGACTCAGGGGAAGGACATGTGAAAACTAGCCATGGGGAAGGGTGGGACTATTTCTTTCAGCAGCAGTGCCGGTTTATATTGCCTTAAAATGATAGTGAAACTGTGGAACTTAAGTTGCAGGCCTTTAGAAAACGACTGGTTAAAGAAATGTGAAGTGTTGATTCCAAGGCCTGTTGCTGAAGCTCATCCCCACAGCTCCTGAGAAACTGGCTTGTGCTAAGGACTAAAACCCACCTTTTCATGTATAATCAATATTGAAAAAGGTATATGCTTTGTAACCATTGCAGAAGGATGGTATCTCCTAATAAGAAGGTAATAGAGATATAAAAAAGTGTGCTTTTTTGAATGCTGAAAATGTTTAGAATGTAATAGGTTTAATTCCCATCTTTACATAACATACTGTCCTTTTTGAAATAAAACAACCCAAATGTGCATACAGATTAGTAATGTAGTAGAAAAATCACTGGAGCATAAAACCTAAAACCTTGAGGCTAGTTGTTCTGTGGTTCGATATCATATGCAACATTGAAATATAGCAAAGTTAGCTATTTGTTGTAAACAGGCGGAGGTGGAAAACTGTGATTAAAGCAGTTCTTCAAATGTCAGGTACTAAATCTGAACTGATTAAATGTGTGATTAATTTAGCTAACACATTCATTTTGAACAATTACAAAGTAATGTGTATTAATAAAGTTGCATTTGTGCACTGCAGCAGGTATGATCAGAACTTTGTATTTGTTCCGCCTCCCAATTTTGCTTTGCATAACTGAGTAACTGTGAGACTTTCTCAAACTTGGAACCAACAAGAAAAATGTTAGTAGCTTCCTAAATAGGGAAAAAGAGCTAGAAATGTTCTATGCTCAAGATGCAGTTTTCTTCCACGCTGTTAAATGATGGTAATCTACTTGTATTCGCTGAGAACTGTTGATACAACATGTGGGTTTTGGTTGTGGTTTTTTTTTTTTTCCCTACCAGAACTTTTTTCTTTCCATGATTCAAAGGCTAACTCTAGTAAGACACTGACTGAATTATCAAAGAGGGATGAAACAGATGCTTTATAAAAATACTGACAGCCTGCTTTTAGTTTTGAACTTTAAAACTAGTACTAGCAGTTTTTAGGAATAGAAATAATATTTAGCTTCCTTTTGTAATAATCTTTAGCTTCTTTTTGTAGCTCACAGAAGGTGCCATGCTGGACGAGCAGCGCTGAGCGTTGTCAGGGATGGACTGCATACATCTGCCTGTTGCAGCTCTTCCAGCTGCCCTCGGGACATTCTGACTTAAGTCAACTGAAACGGATTCTACCAAAGTTCCTTAAATTGTGTATCAGCCTTATAAACGTCCATTTCCACTTTGGATCCCACTAGCTCATTGGCTTTAAAAACAGAATTATGGGATATGTTGCTGCAAGATGGTTATGTGTGGTGCTGGGACGGGGGGGGCGGATTTTGAATTCACAGCTTTTCACACTTAATTTGAATATTCCAGTGACAGCGCTGTTTAAACAGACCCTTTTCCCTGCCGTCTGTTCTCACCCATGTACTGTTCTCTGAATTTCACCAGCACAATTGTGTTTTGTGGCTGCAAGATGAATGGGATTAGGAAACCAATCTAGAACGAGTATACTGTACTTTTGATAGGATTTTCTAACATTGGTCTGCTCCACACTCTACTATGCAGCTGCACAAGTAGTGGTGTCAGGACAAGAAAAGGGGTATCGAGGACTTGGAGTAAGTGGCGGAGGAGGTAGCAGATGAGGCAGAACTGCTAAAACTGGCTCTGCCATGGAAAGAAATGCTCCTCACGTTGTGCCTTCTGTGTTGCATTTGCTGTGCCTGTGCTCTTGTGCTGAGACCAGGAAGGCCAGGCTTCCTGCCTGGACTGGTTTCTTGGGGATTGGTGAGGGAATCCATTTCTGGAGCTCGGGAAGCTGGGCAGGACACTGCAGCACCTCCCCGGCCGCAGGTGTGGAGGGAAGAGCGTGACGCTGTTCCTGCTGCAGCTTCTCTTCTGCTCGCCTGTTTGTATCACAGTATAAATGTGTGGTGTGAATCAAGGAGCATGGTAAATTAAGAGGAATTAAGTAAGCTTGTTCTTTAGTTCTAAGACTAGTTGGATTTTTTCATGGTCAGTTTTACTTGTTCTGGATACTTTATGGAGTTCTATGAAAGTTGTAGATTTTTTTTCTGTTAGAGACTCCATATGTTGCCCAATTCTCTTGTCCCACTTAAATTTAGATATTCAAAGCAACCGTAATCGGTGAGAATATATTTCAGTCCCATGGGAGAATTTGAATATTACAGTGAGGAGCTTGAATTTGACTTGATTTAGTGAGATCTCGGCACGAGCATAGCAAGTGTCGAAGTGGTGCATTTGCACCGATCCGTTTCGGAAGGAAACGGGCTCCGGTGCTTTGTTGGCCGGGCTGCTCCTGGAGGAAGGGTGCTGCTGGAGCCTGCAGGCCGTGAAGGCGTGGTTCCCTGCGGTCAGATGTGCTGGGTTTGGACTCCGTCCACTTACAAAGTCAAATGGGCACGTTTTATTATGTTGTCATTTAATTCAGCAATGTTGGAAGGTTCTCGGGGTTGGAAAACTGTTTTAAGATACTGTGCAGATATTTCTCATTGCGGCTATACTTTAAAGGAAGACACTCCTGATGCTTTCTTTCTGCGCACCTTAGCCTTTCTTTTTTTGGCTTATCACATTCTTCTTTGATGCGAGATTATGCTGCTTGGCATCCCTTATTTTGTTTTTTTTCTGCAAAGTCCTTTCTGCAGTTTTGACGCTTGCTTTAATAGAGATCTGAGAATCTTTAGAATATGAAAATACTAGGAGTTAGGAGTACTTGTGCTTCAGTTAGTTCAGGATCTGCATATTTGAAATCCATTATAGCTGCTCATAAGGGGAATCCATAGGATACTGCTGTTTAGTATAGTCAAGAAGTAAAACTTTTTTATCTGATGTTTCCCAGATTGTAGGTTAAGCTTTTTCAATTTTTATAAAGCAGTTGATCTTTATAAGTTTTCAACGGCATAGTTACCTTTTGGGGTCTGTTGACTAAAAATGATTGTCAGCCTGGAGCCTTGATCTGATTTTTGCACCAGTACACAGATTACTTAGTTTTATGTGGAAATATACTTCTTTAGAGTTGGTGAAGATGAAAGAGAAGTAATGCTTTCTTTTATACAAAAGGCAATGGCGTGAACTCGTTCTGAAGTTTAGATACGCTGGTAAACCCTAGCAGGAATTGATGAGTGGCCAAAGTGCAGGTGAAGTAAGGTATGTGGTCATCTCTCTGCAGTTTATCACGTTTGTTATCTCTCTCTGTTTATGTAAAGAGTAAACTGATGAGGTTGAATATTCAGACAAGTTTTGGCTTTCTCATCAGCAAGTACAGCAATTATTTTAGGAACTGACTGAAATGAACTCTTGGGTCTAACTTTGAACTGTGTTGTAACAGCAGGTTCTAATGGGCATATAGTAAAATCTTAAGTAACTGTTCTTTCCAAAAGCACGCAGTGCTTTAGCAGTGTTTGAAATGTAAATGCTCAACATCAGTTACGTTATGTTATAAACTCGTGTAGTTCTGAGTGATCTGTATAGTGAATATCACCACACCAGACTAAGTGCAATCTTTTCACTATTTATATAAATATGCTCTGAAGAACCGTTCTCCAATTCCCCGTGATTACTTGTCCCTTCAGCAGTTGGAACGGTTTTACAGTTGCTTTGTAAATAATTGGAAAGAATTTTGGGTCACCTTACAAAGGTTATAAAACTAATGCAATATGCCAAAGTAATGCAAAGTTTTGATACTAAAAGCAGATTTGAGTTGCTGTTTGCTGAACAAAAGTGAGATGAATAGCAGTTCCTATTAATGCCCAGGCAAGAGGATGCATGTAGGAAAGGAAGAGATTTAAAGACGGTAATAAAAAGTTTTCAAATGTTGGAGTTCCACTCCTGTTCAGAAAAACTGATATTACAAGCCAGTTGTTTCAGTCTCTCATTGTCTAGAGGCCTGATTTTTTTTTTTTGTATGGATTCATTTCAGCAGAGGAATCTGTAAGTTTTCATAGTAGCACTACAGAGTGATTGGAAAATAATAAGCTGTAGAGTTCAGTAGCTTCTATTAACTGTAACGGTTTCTCTTTTCTTGTGCATAGGGGAACATGACCTACTAATGTGACTATTAACTGATAGTGGTCATGTAAGCTGCTTTGTAAAGTGGGGCAGGAAGATGTGAGTTGTAAGTGACGGTCTGCCTCCATTAAAATTACATTCCACTTCCTTCAGTGCATGTCCTCGGAGAGCGTTGATGGCAGCAGCGGCTCCTTCCGAGCTGCAAGCCGCGGCGGAACTTGTGCCAAGCATCACCGCATATCTGTACGTTTGGGTAACATGAGTGCCGCTATTAATGCATGTGTCGCAGTTCGGGTATGTCTGCCTTTGTAGTGAGGTTCCTTTGTATGTATGTGTGTATACACTTAACTATTTAGGGTATAACAGGAGTATCTAGAATCTTACTCAGTTCTTTTTCGACTCTTGATTAGTTTTGGGATTTGGCAAGAAATTCTACAGTCCAGTTGTATACTTGGTGAAGAAATATTTCTTGTCTGCCAT
The DNA here is from genome assembly GCF_000687285.1 of Phaethon lepturus. Taxonomy (NCBI): domain Eukaryota; kingdom Metazoa; phylum Chordata; class Aves; order Phaethontiformes; family Phaethontidae; genus Phaethon; species Phaethon lepturus. The sequence goes on along the minus strand of NW_010556103.1, from coordinate 69,806 downwards.
TTAAAGTTTACTCTCTCTTCAGTTCAGTATCAGGAACGAGGAGGTCTCCTAGTTTAAAATATTCAAGTATGTTTTTATTTCCTAAGGGTGGAAAAAGGTGGCTTAGCTTGGAATACGTATTCCTATTAAAGAAGATTTACTGAGGCATTTGTAATTATAGTTATAGAATCATTAAGGTTGAAAAAGACCTTTAAGATCATCAAGTCCAACTGTCAACCCAACACCACCATGCCCACTAAACCATGTCCTGAAGCACCATGTCTACGTGTTTTTTGAACACTTCCAGTGATGGTGACTCCACCGCTTCCCTGGGCAGCCTGTTCCAATGCTTAACCACTGTTTTAGTAAAGAAATTTTCCCTAATACCCAATCGAAACCTCCCCTGGTGCAACTTGAGGCCATTTCTTCTTGTCCTAAGTTCCTAATAGTCTTGGTTATAATGCTACAGACCCCAGGAATCTGATTTAGATTGAACTTCTGAAAACAATCGGATGTCCCAGTTGTGCAGGGGGTGGGAGAGGAGCGGGGTGAGTACTTCTGGAGGCAGTGCCAGCTTTCAGTCACACAGTCGTTGAGGTTGGCAGAGACCTCTTGAGATCATCTAATCCACCCCCTGCTTAGGTTGTGCCAGCTAGAGCAGTTTGCCTGGGACCGTGTCCAGTTGGGGACTGTCTCTATGGATGGAGACTGCAGAACCTTTCTGGCCAACCTGTGCCAGTGCTTGGCTACTTTCACAGTTAAGATAATTAAGAAGTAATTTAATGTGTTTTAATTGGTGCCTGTTGCCTCTTGTCCAGTTGCTGGGCACTGCTGAGAAGAGCTTCTTGTTCCCTCTCCGCAGGTATTTATACACGTGGATAAGATCCTTCTGAGCCTTCTCCAGGCTGAACAGTTGCAGCCCTCTCAGCCGCTCCTTGTGTGAAAGATGCTCCAGGCCCTTCATCTTCGTGGCCCTAAATGCATGTCAGTGTGTGAATTCTGAAAAGTTTTTGCTGTTGTTGGGGCATTTCTGAGTTCCCACATCAGAAATCCTCATGTCTAGTGTTATGTTGCAGCCATTTTCTTATTGGGGCACTAAATCTGGTTTTCCCTCTTGAAAGTAGCGGTTTGTTTTCTTCTACGCTGAGATTTTTGTATCCTGTTAGCAGTTTTGCTGAAGGTATCTTACCAGGTACCTTTAAGAAAGGGGGTTACACTTTTTTATCAAGAGCATGTTGCTTTGTAAGTCACTTTCTGGGCATTCCTGGAGTTCTGTGCTCCAGGCACATTCGGCATGTTCAGCAGTTTTAAATGCTTCTTTATATTTGTTAGTGGAGATGGAGAAAGAACTTCCATCGTCTGTCACCTGTGAGCATATTTGTGAGTGTGATCGGTGCCCTTCCTTAGCCTGTGTGCAGGTTTTATTTGGGAGTAAATCTTACTTTGTTTTTCTTTTAGGGCATCTCAATTCTAGGGCCATCTGCCTCGCCTTGAAATTTGAACCACACCTGGAATGGAGTTGCTCTTTAAGCAGATGGGGAAATAATTTGGTATCTTATTTTGTGGCCTGAAAGGATTCAGTTTAAGCTTCAGTAATTCAGTTATTTGCTGACACTTAAGTAAAAAAACCAGGTGCTTTTGGAGGTGTGGTAGCAAGGAAGGGATTATATTGTTTAGAGTAAATTTAAGTGCTCTTTGTTGTGCAGGTATTTCAGTACCTTAATACAATAGCAAAAGAATTCATTTAGGACGATTGCTACCTTCCTGCACCTGAGCAAAGGAGTCTACAGGCTTTATTTTTACTGAATTCAGCTTTTGGACATAGAGGAAAGACAGCTGAAGTACTCTGGGCATTTGAAACAAACACACTATACAGTGGGAGACTACTTCTGTGTTGATCAAACTCTGAGCACAATTTTTTTTCCCCCCTTAGAAGTCCAGTAAGGAAAGACAACTTAATCGAGCTGAAGAGATCTTTAAGTATAACAGCATATGACTTCTGGGAAGTTGGTCATCTCCGACTATAATAGCTCAGTTTACTGGGGAGAGGGGTGGGGTAGCCTTAGACAAGGGATGCTGGAATCCCCAAAAGCTTTTGCTAGGTATGCTATATCCATCTGGATACGATCTTTATCTGCACGGTTGCCCGTTACCCCCGTGAACTCTAACCCTCGGTGGACTTTTCTGTGTCAAGCTTTAGCGTATAGAAGGCGTTGCACAGTTTAACTGTAGATACAAAACTGCAGAAGATTTGAATGAGCGGGATAGAAGAGGAAGACCATGAATGATATAGCACAGATAAGTAGGCTGTGGTTAGTTACTATTTTTTGTGACTTCAGAGATAGGAGACACCTAATGCAACGACCAGGCAGCAATTTAAAACAAAAGACAGGTTATTTTTTTTTTTTTCTGCACACCATTTAATTGTGGAAACAATTGAGAAGTGTTTTGGGTGGTAAAAGGATAAATAGTTCAAGAAGCTGTTAGATTGCAGAGGATATATCTATTTAGGGAAACCTTTACGCTAGGGAGTTAGTCTGTAGCGATTGTCAGAATTTGGAAGGTATTCTAATAGAAATACTCTCCTAAACTTACTGGTTCTTGTAAACCTTTCCCTATAGATTGCTGCTATCAGAGAAAAGATATGGGCTAATCAATATTTAATTTGATTTGTTATGACCATCCTTAAGTTTTACATAACTTGACAGTTCCAGGGCAGTTACACCACTGATTCTGTCATTGCTGCTTTCCCTCCAACTGAATTGGGGTTTTAGCTCTGTGGTACAGAAAGGAATGTTTTATCCACATTTTGCTGTTAAATGGTTGGCTTAGGTTCCCACTTGTCTCCTGAGAGTCATGTGTGAATGTATTTGGAGAAGAACTTGCTTAATAGTTTCAAGACCTGTTTTAAAAAGAACTTGCATCTTTATTTCCTTGAAGAATTCCTTCCAGGTGCGGTATTTATCACACAGGTTTGCCTGTGGCTGAGTATGCACCTCATGAGTTGCATCTACCTTTTTCTGCAGTCTAAGGCAGGCTTGGCGTCTGTCTAAGGAGCACGGCTTGCTAGACAGAACAACGGGCTTGTAGTTGCAGAGCCTGGGATGGAACTGTAGCACCTTGTGTTTGATGGAAGCCTGCTTTGAACAAATGCTGGTCGTAACACATGCTGCTGCTGTATAATTCAGGCTAACTAGAAAAGATTTTATTTATAATCTTCTTTTTCCCTTCCCTCTTTTTTTCCCAATTTCCAGCACGAGCGTGTTCAGAGTAGCTGCTGCTGGCGCTAAACGTGACAGAAAGCTGAGCAGGCAATCTGGGACTCGTGTGCCGTGCTCTGAGATGCCTTGTGACTGTGGGAAACGTGCGTGAAGCATCCAGGCTGCCTCTCATTACTTTCAGTGCTTTTTAACACTGATGCACTTTTACCTCCTAATCTGGGATGCTGCAGAACCAGAGGGAGAAGTGACATACAAGAGTCGCAGGCTCCATCGCTTTCACACAACATGTCTTTCATGTACCTGATCAGTTTATTAGAAGTTACGTTACAGATGTCAGACTTTCAGCAGAGCTTTAACTGTGCCAAGGAGTATAGTTTGTTAAACATTACTTTGTGTTTGTTTTTAAAAATTATGTTTATCATCAAACATAGTACTTGAATTATAACTAGAAACCAAAATCATGGTAGGAAGCATAAATATTTCTCAGTTTTGGGGAATGATGAAAGAAAATACATTTAATGTCAGTATCTTACTAAAAGGAGTAAAGGGAGGGAGGTGTAAAGATGGTTTGTGGGCTCAAGATGCCAGACATCATGTTAGGAGTTACTAGGACATGTCAAGTCTCCTGAACATAGCCTCTACTCCCAGGTTTTTAATAAGATACTGAATCTGAGAGATGGCTGCCATGTACTGAAAGTCTGTCTGAATACCTGGATACTTTTATTCTTCAAGGTCAAATATCATCGTATAGCCTCAAAAGAAAAAAAGTTCATGTATTTTTCATTGCTGCTGTTGAATTTCTTGTTCTACAGCAAATGTAAGAGATGGCAAAAATAACCCCATTGGAGAAAAAATGTGCAAACCTGAAAAGGCTGAGGAACACTATTCTGAGACAGTACTAAACGGAGGGTCAGGTAGACTTCTGTGTGTCTCTGGATTCGGAAGGTGCATTGCCCCTACGGAACCAGCGTAACTGGCTGGAGCACCTGATTACCTCTCTGTTTCTGGTGAACTTTGATCTTGAAACAATAGCAATGTTTTGAAGTCGTTGATAAATAGCTATTACTAATATTCTTTGGTCATACTGTATTTGACCTTCTTTGAGCATTTGAAAAATAAAGTCTTTCTTGTGACAGAATCTGAAGATGGGGAGAAAACCAACTATCCTTAAAATTCACTTCAGTATAGAATCACAAATAAAGAAATGCCATTGTTATAATGACTGTATGTAATGATGTTATACGGCAAAATGAGGTTGTTTAAATTCCTTACTTCAATTTTCTTACTTATCGTATTGGGATTCTTTCCAAACATAAGCTTAGCTTGGTTTCCTGCATGCTGGAAGATCAAAACATGGCAGCATTGGATTTATTTCTTTTTGAATTTGTTGTAAGTTATTGTGAACAGATTGATTTCTTTACTTTGTTTTTTTTTCTCCAATTTTTGGGTTGTTTATGAGAAATGTGCACCTTTAAATACTACTACTCATACGTAGTAAAGCCTTTCAAATACGTTTCTGAAGGGTTTAACTGTCTAGCAGAGCGGTACCGTGTTATCTTCATGTGCTTGCAGTTCTGCCAGTCCTTAGTTGCTCGGCCTTGTCCAGTGTGGTATTTTAGTACTTTAGTAGTACTTTGGAGTTCTTGGGTTTTTGTCTGGAGTTTACAACTCCGTAGGATAGTCTTTTCAGTAAGTTGTTACTGGTCCGTTTCTTGAAGTGAAAATTACTAAAGAATGTTGTTCTCTCTTTCTGAGATGTGTAAAATTGGATGCAAACAAGACACAGGATTTATCCTGTCTGTCTACATTTATAAAAGTACTCTTTGAGCTGTGAATGGGGGTGACTGAAACACAGCCAGGAAAGCTTTATTTGATATTTGGATGAATGCCATAAATAGAATTCAGCTAACACATGCCTTTGTCAGTTGTTGAAATTCAACTTTAAAAGGATTAATTTCTCAACCCTACCCTGCTGTGCAGAATCCTGAATATTGAGATTAACAGCTTTCCTGAAGGTTAGTGGAATACTGCAGTAACTGATCTTTGTAGAGTTATGAATTTCTTGCAAAACTACCTTTTTAATACTAGCATTTTTGGTACTAATACTTGTGCCTTTAAAAAATGCAAGAAACAACTTTTAGCTTTCATTTTTATTTTTAAGTACAAGAAATAATGATATTACAGTTGTGATAAAATTTTAATGAATTTGCTAATTAACAATACATTACTGATTATCTTTCTTTAAAATAGACGCATCTGTCTTTCAGCAACCTCTTCTCTCTTCTTCACTGACATACTGTAATGTGCATTTCATTGTTGGAGTAGCAGCATTTACAGGCAAGATTTGGATTTGATGGTGTCCAGTGCAGCAGTATCAGCACAGAGTGCTCAAACCCTCTGCTGATTCTTCAGAGTGGAACCGCCCCAACATAAACTTTTTAACCATAAAGTTTTCTAGTGCAGGCAGAACCGTGGCATCTGCCTTTCCCTATGTGCTCATGAATCGTGTTGGTTTAGGGTTTGCTTCTTTTGTCTGAAGCCAGAGGGAACTGGAAGGAAGATTTTCTGTTCAGCTGTGTAAAACATCCTTGTATACACTGCAGTTTCTTTGAAAACCTGCCACTGTTGCTGTAGCAGCCATATAGTTCTGCCAGTATTGACAATAACAGGAGCACTGGCGGGAAGACTTGCTTCCAGTCTCTTACTGCTTAACCGTCTACGGATACTCTGAATATAGCGTGGCAGATAGAGGGAGGGAATAGGACCCTAGAGTTTGTTTCCACTGTCCTCTCGTTAGAGGTGCTACTGAAATGAAGGCACCAGTACAATGTCAGCAAGTGTGCCAAGTGTCTTGTTGACATACCTTCACTTGAGAGCTGTGAAAAACAGTGGTCCAGGTGGTGTTGGGGAACTTACTCAGAATTGTTCAGGTGTACAGGAACAGAAGGAAGTAGTCTTTATGTATTTGAAGTTACAGTGTCAATTTGAATGGAGTGCTGTGTTTAATCACATTATTCTGAGACGTACTCGAAGGCACGAAATAAAAGCATTGTTTTAGTGTTACCTGGTGGGCTGAGCACTGGACTGCAGCCTGGGTGAGAGAAACTCGATCGTGTCCTGCTGCTGGCTGGGGAGCCTTGTGAATTATGTTCCTCCTATGGCTCAGCTTCTGCATTTGCAAAAATAGGAGTAATCAGACTGACAACTTTGTAAAATGTTTTAAGGTGTATGCATCAAGACTATTAAGCACTGTATTGTGTCCTTTTGCTCAGCTTCACTAAGTATGGGCTTTGTCTTGCTCTTTGGCTTTTGCCATGCCGCTGTGCAACAAGTATCTTTCACTCTTTGAACAGTCGCTGTGTTTTATCTATTATGTATGCTCAATTGGTGTCTTCCCTTCTTGCTCTGTGTATAACTTAAACCTGTCTCGAGGGCTGTTTGTCTCATTTTAACTACTGCTAAGCAAGCCTGCATTAAGTCTAACGAAGTTGCAAAGATGCTGGGAAATGCAGAAACTGTCATAGTCTGTAATACATCATAAATCCTCTTTTGCCAGTTACAGAGCAAAAGCTGATTTACTCCTATGTTTTCTGTTCTTTCCTTTTTCCAAATCTTTTTTGTAACTTTACGATATAAAATCTGTGTTGTACCTTAAGCAGGGCTGCTGTTCTCCTCAGTTGTTGTGGGTGATTCTCACTTCTGCGATGAGAGTTTGGATCTCCTGTGGAATACTCAGAAAAGCCAACCAACCGAGAAAGGAGGGGGAACCTGACCCAAAACCCCAACTGCAACAAAACCACCACACTGGAGTAGAAAGGACACAGTGGTCACGGATACATCTGGCCTGTGCCTATCTCCGGCTGTTTCTGTCATGTTTTTATGTGCTAGGCGCTCCGTCTGTCTTCTAGTTGCCTTTCTCAGACTCTCAAAGCTTCCTCTGTTGAGCTGCTGACTGAGTCCTCGTTATGCCGCTTTGGCTTCCCGTCCGTGCAGCCCCTGTTCCTGTGCGCGGCGCCAGCCCCTTATCAGCGTGCCGTCTCGTGGAGCCACGATTCTTAAAATACTCCACGGCTGTGTACAAATTTGGTTTCATTTGCACAAAGGTATAGGTATGTATTCTCGGTGTAGCTGTAGCAATATTTCATCTTGCTACCTTGGAGACAAAAAAGCAATAGACGGTCTGTATTTTCACTGCAGAGTTTACTCCAGTGGGTCCTGATGTTGCTTTTCCCAGTTTAGCCTAGACGAAGCGAGAGCAGTCTCTGTGCCATGTAACGTGGAGTTTCTGCAGCGGTCCTGATGCCTGTGGCACTTGAGGGTGGCCTAAGGTTTCTGAAACTTATCCTCTGTTCTCTGCTGTAATAACCAAACATTTTCTGCGATCTGCAGGAGAACCTGTTTGTCTTTGGTGGATGTATGGAGTGAGCTGTGGGGAGGGCAAAGAACTGGAGGGCTCATCAGCTGGCTCTTGCAGGTTCTTCCTGAGAGGCAAAATAGTTTGCTTCAAAGTATTCCCACACCCAAGCTTTTGTATACAGAAAAATCCGTGAGGGTCACGTGGCACTAACATTTTGCAACAAAGCACAGCTTTGATTACATGTTGAATATTTAGAGCTGATGTAACACTCCCCCTGTTCACCCCCCAATGTTCTTTAAAAACTCTTTGTGAACTAAGCTATTGTGGTGGAATCGGTGGCATACAATAAACTCCACCACTAAACTATATTGTTTATCATAGACACTGGACTTCTGAGTAGAACAGAACTTCAAGTTAAACAAACAAACCACAAGGTCTTCTGGCAGATTCAGCGGCCCAGATTTTGCAGATGTAGAACAGACTCTGGTTTTAGCATCTCTTACCTACAAAGGTGTTTGAAAGATACTCGGTTGCATGTATAGTTGTATTGAAATGCAGCTACCTTTGGAGTGACAGTCAGGCCCTTAGTTAACATTTGGAATCTTGGTAATAAAGGTTTAGCCGAAAACTGTGTCTTAACGTGAACTGATTAGCATCATAGAATCTTTATATGTGTGTGTATGGGTACTCGGAACCTGAATTTGTATGCTTAGCTGGGGATGAGGCGGAATATGGGCACCATTATTTTTTCCTTCATAGAGTTTCTTTAACGTGCTGAGCATGCTCCACTACTTCTCCCACCTAGCTCCTGTGTAGCAGAGACTACTTGCAGGGTCATGTATTTCTAATTGTTTTTTAATCTTAGTTCCATATAAACAACTGTCTTTGCCAGTTTGCTTTGTTTTTTGATCAGCTTAGAATACATCATTAGGAGAGATTTCTGCTTGGATGCTGCCAGCTGATTAGAAGAGTACACCAAGGTTTTGTCTAATCTCTGGTGTGACTGTCATGTGCTGCGGCAAGAAAATGGCTTTGGAAGAAGCAGCCAAATCTGTACGGGTATTAAAACATTTTGAGGAGACTGGTATCAGTGGGGATCAAATGGGCAGCCATTCAGTGCAGGGAGCTTATTAAAAGACAAGGATTAACTTTGCTGTTGTTCGTGAGGTCACAGAATTGGTAAGGGTTTCCAGGAGGTGTCTACCCTTAAAGGCAAAAAATGCCAGCTGCAAGTGGAAAGTGCCCTGCCTCTGCCTCCACTTCAAACAGTTTGGCTGGTTCTCATCCTCACCCGTTTATTGATTGTGCGCTCCTGCATGATTGTCTTCTGAGCGGGAAGGCTGTCGTTACCTGTTAGTCTAGGGCTGGAGATAAAAGGGATGCCGCTGAAGGAGCCCCCAGCGTTAGGGGGGAGTCACAGGAGCGGATCGCCGTGCTGGCAGACAGGCAGGTGGGCTGGGAGGGAGCCAGGGCTCTATTTCAACAACCTCCTCAAGGCTGGGCCTGGGGAGCAACCTGGAGAAGTGGCATTGAAGTAGGAGTTGGAGCTGCAGCCATGTTAAGATGCCTGACACCTTTGTTAAAAAAAAGAAAAAAGGGGTTTTCCACATCACAATCAGAAATTGATTTAGAGGCTATTACATGCAGTGGAGGGATAGCTTCAGCTAAAGGCAGAAGCAATACTTCTCTCCTGGGTTCTTTTTTGTGTTCTTAACTGTGTCAAAAATAAGCTTGAAATAGTGTGGAAATGTTGGCAGGTTAGTGGATTATTCTAATGAATTTACATTGATTTCTTAAGTGGGAGTGCGGAGGGGAATTACCTGCCTAGAAAGCAGAAATGGCTATTTTACTTCATATTGCTCTCTTAATTCTATAGCAGGATTCTGTGGACCTGCAGCAGTCTGGAGTAGATGACCTTTTCAGATGGTGATATCGGTCTCCCTCTACATTAGTTGTGGCCTGATTTGCTGGTAGGTCAGGGCAAAGTTCTTCATCGAGTTCATAACTTGGCTTCCATGCGCAGAAGTTCTGGGTGGCATGGCTTTGCTTCTGGTACAGAGTAGCAAAGCATAGAGAAATCACTGGTGTGTCTAAAGAGCTTTCCGTAACATTGAAGGTGTTTGGTAGGACTTACAAAATGAGGATGTCTGCACTGATCATGGATGAGCCTGCTGTTGCTTTTAAACATTGGAAACTGGTATTCTCTGCAGTTTTCTGTACCTTCCCTGCTCCCAGCATTAGCAAGTGCTGGGTTAAAAGAAGCAGCTCTTTGGACAACCAGCCAGAAGGATCTCAGTTAAATTTACTGGTAGGCTAAGAAAGCCTCACAAAAGTTGTGTCCTTCTCGCTTGAGAAGGACAAACAAGTTTTTTTGCAACATCATGAACCAGTCCTAGCACAGTGTGAGTTAATGAGGCACTAAATTACTAGAAACCGCAGTTCTTAATCTGTATAGCTGAAGTTCCTATGTAGATGCAACTAAAAAGTCATTCAAGATTCATTAAGTGTGAGTAGCTGCAGAAAAGTCTTGCAAGTTCTGCATGTGTTGGAATGCTGGATCCATGTGTACTTGATTTGCTGCATTACAGCTGAACTGATTATTTGCAACCACTTTCATTAACTATTTTGGGGAAACTACTCTTTCCTCTTACTGCCTTCTGTCATCTTGAAGTGACAGCATCTATCTATTTCAGTGTTAAACTTGTGTTATTTAACAAGAGACCTTTTACTTGAAAGTGGCTGCTGTTCTGACCATAGGAGGTTATCTGAAATTCAGAAATGAGAATTCTCCTTTTTTGTTATGAGGGAGAGCACTCTCCATGCGGAGAATATGTATGCTTTGGAAAAAGTGGGGTTTTCTGTGGTCCATGTCCAAAGCTGCAGTGACTTCTCACAGAATATGACAGTTGTCTTAGCACTCCCAGACAGGAAGCAGTCGTGTTGTGTTCGCTTTGCTTCCATAAGCTTAGCTGCTATGTTCCTAAGAATAAAGTCTAAATAGAATCACAGTTTCCTAGTTAGTAAGGAGGAACCTAATGTTCCTGGTCACAAGGCATGGTCTGTTTCTGAAAGGTCCTTTGATATTGTGATGATGAGAATGGTTTACAAGTTTAAGTAGAGTATTTTCTGTTGGTGGTGATGGGGAAAGGCTGGAGTACTTAGATTTTGCTGTAAGCCCAGATGCCTGTAATTTAGCCTGGTTAGTCTGTGTGTAGAAATCTAAAAACATTTCTACAAAAGAGGCAACTGTGTGTGTGCTAAGGTGAAGCAAGTAAAGTAGGAGGAGAAGGAGCACTTACAAATTTCAGCGTGCCATCACGAACCACCGTAGTATCATCAGATCAGCTTTGCCCACCATTTTGTACCTTCTTTGAGTTATTTTGCCTAAATCCTTCCTAGGTCTCTTCTCTTCCTCTCTCCTGCCCTCAAAGACAGAGCTCCTGTCACCAGCTGCTGGGACTGATCCAGGCAGATGTTGACCCAAGGATATATTTTTGTGCAGACTGATCGTAATGTATCCAGCCCTTCCACAGATAGGTTTTGTTCAGACCTGTTAATTTAAAATGAACTGTGTGTAGCAGTTTATACTAGGTGAGCAGCCCTCCTAGCAGTGTTCTATAGCCTTTTGTGGATCTTCAGGATTTGTTGCTGCTCTTGGAGTTTTTGGAGAAAAGTGGTGGTGAATGCCTTTCACCTGAGACTGGATGCTGGCTCGGTTCCTGCCGATAGCCGAGTGTACTGGAATGCTTATTACTTGCCTCGGCTGTACTGTTTTAGATGTGCTGCAATAACAAGCAAGTCCGGTATCATATTGATGATTTTTCATTAATATTTCAATTCTGAATGTTTTGTGCAGTTTCAAGCAGTAGACTAACAAAATCTTGTCTTCCCCAGACTTAAAACTTTGCAGTGTCAAATACTGACCTAATGCTTGATGCTGTTCTGGTCAGCATAGCCACGTGAAATACAATTTTCTGAACTGTCAGTATAACTGGCAGGAAGATCAAAGTTACAAGCAGCTGATCTCAGAGGAGAGATTATAGGGGTAGGATAATCGGATAAAGGGCAGTTGAAGAAATTTGACACTTCAGATACTTTTTGTAAGTCTGCCTGTTCCCATGTGTCCTTGATTTCAGTAGTAGAATTTGCAAAGCCTGAACTCATCTAGTTGGTCTAGTTGAGGTATTTTGAGGGAAGAGATTCAGAAGTTTATTGTAAATAGGATGTCTAGTAACTGATTATGTGAATGCAGATGGAGGTTTGTATGTGGAAACGAGTTGTGTGTGACTCTTGGCTGATCATTAGTACTTCGTTATTTTGTGTGATCTTGTTTATATTTCATAGTAACAGTAATCCTGAAATGCACGTTCCTCTCTTCTATATGGAGAAAGAACATGTGTTGAGGGGAGATGTTGGGTATAAAAGGAGCTACTTGTGGCAAAAGAAACATGAACTTGAGATCAACTAATAGATTTGTCAAGGGGATTTGCAATCAGCATAAGTGCCGTCAGCCAGCTGAAACTTGACTCCTTGATTCAACACAGTGGCTGCTGAAAACAGGGTTTCTGGCTACATATTTTTTTCCTTGTTAATTAGGAAGAAATACGTAATGATGCTGGCTTTTTTATTTTTGCCTTCAAATGTAATACTGCCTTTTCCTTTTTGTGGGTGTTTTCCACATGAACAAACATGAAATTATGGCAGAAAATTCCATGCACACACGCGCCTAAAACATGGTGATGGAGGTGAGCTGGTCAGTAGGGGAGGGAGCTTTAGCTATATTTAAATATGGTATCAGGCGTGGAGGGAAACTATATCCTCTGGGGAAGAATTAGTTTCCTTGCAACAACTCTAATCTTTCTGGAATTTGTCAGTTTTTGCTTTAATGCTATTTATAGTGCGGCATATATAAACATTGGCCTGTGTTTAGGTGAAAACACAAAGTTTCATTTGAAGTCTGAGTTGTGTAGAGCAGGTTTGCTGCAGCAAGCCTTCTTAAAGGTACCCAAACAATTTCAGATTCCGCAGAAAAGCGTTGAAATGATAGCTCCTAGTAATCCAGTTCACTAAAGATGTCTTTTAGACTATGAAGCTACATCTGTTCTGAAGAAAAGCCAGGAGTTGTTTGTTTTTGTTTTTTTTTTTTTTTCTTGAAGTTTGTCTTTGACCTTAAACTTCTGCCATGTGTTCATAGAATCGTAGAATAGTTTGGGTTGGAAGGGACCTTTCAAGGCCATCTAGTCCAACCCCCCTGCAGTGAGCAGGGACATCTTCAACTGGATCAGGGTGCTCAGAGCCCCGTCCAACCTGACCTGGGATGTTTCCAGGGATGGGGCATCTCTGAAAGGGGGTTGTGGTGACGAGGGTGTTGGCCTCTTCTCCCAAGTAACTAGTGATAGGACGAGAGGAAATGGCCTCAAGTTGCGCCAGGGGAGGTTTAGATTGGATATTAGGAAAAATTTCTTCACTGAGAGAGTGGTCAGGCATTGGAACAGGCTGCCCAGGGAGGTGGTGGAGTCACCATCTCTGGAAGTGTTCAAGAAACGTGTGGATGTGGCGCTTCAGGACATGGTCTAGGGGACATGGTGGCGCTGGATTAATGGTTGGACTTGATGATCTTGAAGGTCCTTTCCAACCTAGTGATTCTGTGATTCTGTGATCTCCCACCTCTCTGGGCAACATGGGCCAGGGTTTCACCACCATGGTGAAAAATGTCTTCCTTATCTCTAGTCTGAATTTCCCCTCTTTTAGTTTAGAACCGTCACCCCTTGTCCTGTCGCTGCAGGCCCTATGAACAAATCTGTCCCCACCTTTCTTATAGGCCCCCATTAAGTACCGGCAGGCTGCAGTAAGGTCTCCCCGGAGCCTTCTCTTCTCCAGGCTGAACACCCCCAACTCTCCCAGCCTGTCCTCACAGCAGAGCTGTTCCAGCCCTCTGATCATTTTTGTGGCCTCCTCTGGACCTGCTCCAACAGCTCCATGTCTTTCCTGTGCTGGAAAACCCCATGGTTTTGATCTCTTTTCCTCCTCGTGTGTAGACCTCCCATGTTTTCCCTCACTCCTATTTGGCACGTTCTTACGCAGTATTTCTCCCACTGCGGGGAGGGGAGGGAAGGGAAGTTAGAGATAACCACGAGAGCAGAGGGGGAGATCGGCCTGGAAGAACTGGGGAGGCAGAGGAGGCACTGATGGTGGCCAGGGCTGTGCTATCTGTTTTAAGCCTTCATGGTGCTGTTTGTTCTCCTCTTCCACCACATCTATGTTCTCCTGGCTGTACCTCATGGTGACCTCCTAAGCAGTGTTCCCTTCCCTCCGAACAGCTTGCTCCGTCCTCTCGTGTTTACAACTGTCAAGGATAATGCCAGCTTCTTTCCCCAGTGTAGGGTGCATCTTCAGTTTTAGGTGTGGTATCCAAGTAAAAGCTGGGTGTCGTATTTTAGACCACGTTTCAAGTAGTTTGGTCTTTATCAATGAAGCATGAAATTAAATGGTCTTGTGACCTTTGGGAATGTGCTTCAATTCTAATACTAGCTTTTCCTTGCCTCCCTCTCTTTACCATATTGTTAGAATTATTCACAAAGATTATAATTGTGCTTGTTGTGGATTACTGCTAAAATTATGTATTCTTTGAGAAAAAATACACTGTGGGAGTTTTGGATCTGAGCATCCCTTTAAAGCAGCAAACCTGACAGAATTTTCTTAATGTTTGAGAGTTAAAAATAAATTTCTTTAAAAAAAAAAAAAAAAAAAAAAAAAGCCAACAACCAACCCACCCGAAGAGAAAAGCTCACTCTTACCTAATAACGTAGCTTTTGGAAATGAGGCTTTGTAATCAACACCAAATACCTTATGAGTCATGACAGAATTATGATGAGGAGCAACTCTCTCCTCAAAGAGGATTTCTTGAGAGACAACAGAAAGGAATGAAAATGTGTATGTATATATATTTGACATATAAAACAAAAAAATCAAGTGTTTCTATACTTACATGCACACGCAGACATGCTGTGTTATGATCCCTCGTTTTGGGGCCCATCACTAAAGACTCTGCGTAACAGAAACACTTGGTGAGTTGCTTCCAGTGTCTTTAAGTATAAAAGAATATTCAGCATAAGCAGATCTGCCTGTCAAGTGACTGCAGCGGCTTTAAATATTGCTACTACTCTTCTGAAGGCAATAGCCTTCCCAGCTGGGGCACAGTCAAGCGTGTGACTTTCTTACAGACTTAGACGGCTCAGTAGGAAGAATTTGTTGCAGGGTGCACTTTGAACTAAAATCACTTTTTGTCAACAAAGCTGAACGGGCATAATTTTCCATAGGGGAGGTTGGGCAGATACCTTGGGAGTTAACTGCAGGGCAGCAAGCTGCTCCAGCACCGGACATCTGCCCATGGCTGGTTTTTCCACAGAAGTGAGCTTGGATTTTACTCGCCTCCTCTAGGTGGTAGTACCAGTGCCAGCCAGAATGAAGGCTGGTGCTCATATACAGGGATTGCTGTCTGGAGTGGTTGTACAAACTGCTGGGTGCAGGGACAGTAGTACTTGGAGGCACGGGGATGTCAAGCAGGGAAGCACCCCTTCATGTCATAACTGTATTTTTCTTTGGCTGGTATTTGTGCTTTTCATTGTTGGGACAAAATCTGAACCTTTCATTCTTCAGTCTCTTGAATTAAGATACTCATCTTTGAAGAAAATTTGTAATTCAGCAGAAAATAGACCCACACACATCTTGTGGTTTCCAAATGCCACGTTTCATTTGGAGAATTTTTTGATGTATTGATAGCTATGCCAGCGGCCAAGCCTATAGGAGCCATTCGATGTGGAAATAAGTAAACATTTTCTCTGAAAACTGCTTGGGATTTTGTGGTTCACAGAAGCTTTCTCAGAATGCAGCATGACAAATAACAAATGTCTGCAAAATATGCAGCGCTGGCTGTGTTTCTGTGCTTGCGGAACGCGAGGTGGCTTGGGAGCATGAGTTACGCTGGCTTGTCGTTCTTTCGTATAGCTTCCCTGGGCTTTGTACGTGAGGACTGGCTTCACAGCTTGTGAAAGAAAGGGGAGAACTGAGACTGAAAATCCCCAACAGCAGTCGGCGTAAGTGCGTTAATAGGGTTCTCACTCTGATGTTTCTGTGTATTAAGCCAGATTGGAATCTACCATGACACCTCTTGGTTAGCTGTATTGTTCTTACAGTGCCGGTGCGGAAACTGCCTGACAATGACTATGGGAAGTAGTAACCGGTCTTCTTGGCTTCCCAGTTCTGCATTTTTACAGTCCTCCCTGTCGTTAAAGCTGTGAACGCATTTTTTTTACCCAGCGTAGGTAATACTTGATCTTCCAGTGCCCTGTTTGCTCCTGCTGTTCTAAGCGTGAATATCTACTGCAACTCTTTCCTATGATTTTAGCACACGTGGTTATACAACACAAAACCCCACAAACTTTTTCTCTACTTCCTTCACCTTTCTCAGACATTCTTGTTCAAATATCAGTATAACTTCTTTTTGATTATTTAGTCAATGTATTTTTTTTCTGTATGCTTTCTGCACTCCCCATCTTAAAATAGAATTGTGCCTTGATAGCCGCTTTTCTTCCCCCTCATTGGCAAAGCAGGCATAAGGAGATAGTCTTTGGCTAGTAACAATTTTAAATGCAATTTAGTTTGTTTTTTAATTTTTGGATTGGATTCAAGTCTGTATGTACATGCAACTTTAGTAAAAATTATAAGATAAAATAAAGGCATGATGAATCTTCTTTAATAAAGACTAAAATTTAGAGTACGTATAAACTATGTGAGTGCTCATACACACAGAAAATCCACAGTACTCCTGCTTAATAAAGTGTTACACGGTTATCATATGACTAAAAAAGAACTAACCTTTTTTGGGAAAAGTGAGTGAAGTATAAAATGAGAAGCATCATTGTAACCATATTTTTACATAACAGATTTAAAACTAGTCTAACTTCACTGTGAAAGCCAGTTTTATGGTGTTGAAAATCACTAGTTCTGAAGACTGAGGAATCAGGCCTTAATAGCTGAGGAACCAGTTAGTTTTACAGAGGGAACCTCATCTTTGAGGGAAATGCTAATGCAGCCGTTCCTCATAGTAAAACAGGAGCAGAAGTATGACAAACGCCTGTTCCCTCTGCGTACCTTTCAAGACCTTCAGTAAGCACAACTAATTTCCCCAGGTTGTTGCAAAGAACAAAACAATGAGTTTATGGCTAGTTAATGTGAGCGATCTTAAAATACTTTTCTTGCACATTGTGTCACCATTATGGGTAGCTCTTACAGAAAACCTCAGCAGAGATTTCTGTTTGGGATTTGGATGGCCACCTCTGGTTGCCAATATTTTGATTATCGTCTTAAATTAAAAACAAGTTCTGTTTTGTTTATTTGTCACGGAACTGAAAAGTTAGTTTTCCCAAAAGTGGGTGTAACTGGAAAAAAAATAAGTCTTGCAGCAGATGTTCGATGGGTTGTGGAGCTAACTCCGGTTACACCGCACCACCAGTTCGCAGCCGTTGTCGGTAGCTGCTTGTGATTTTGTGCATCACAGACAAATAATATCCTGTAAACAGCATTCAAGTTTTCTTGGGCTCTTTTTATGCCATTTGGTGGTGGGAGTATTTTCGCTCTTATCTAGTACAGTAACTGTTCTGGTTTCTGGCATAACCAGCGTTTGTATGTGTTATATTTTAATACAGTTACACGTTGCTGGGTGTGTATATACCTGTGCCTTTGTCTTGAGTATGTTCCACTTTTTACAGGGCCTAATGCAGATAATGCTTTTTAGTTAACAACTCTGTGGGTTTTCTAATTTTACAGAAGAACTGCTGCACAAATATATTTTGCTTTAGGATCAGTTGAGTATAATTATTGCTTCATAGGGGAAAAAAGAACTTTAAAAATGCAACACGCATTGAGTTTTCCGTATCTGTCTGAGGCATCTAAATAATACATACAAAGGAATTTCATAAAGTTTTGTGGTGTAGATTGTTGATTGGTTTATAGCTGTTCCTCTAGGTTACTTACATCTCCAAAGCGGGTGTTTGAAATGATGCGTCTTCGGTGTATCGCCTTGAAGAGATGCGTTTACAGCTGCGTGCTCATGCCGGAGTGGAGTTGTTATCATCTCGGAAAAACTCAGTGATACATTCTCAGTCGCTGGGTGCAGTGAGAGCTCTTGCTAATTGAACTCCGAAGTAGCCATCTGACTGTGGGCAGTGACTTGCCTTGAGCCATCGGCAAGCATGGAGAACCAGGTTGACCATGAGGCTGTTGACTTCACTTATCCCGTCTTGGCTGCTGAGGCTGTCAGGTGAGCTGTGTGGTGGCCACTAGCTGTCTCACGATAGAGAAGTCAGGAAAAAAAATTCTTAGAGGTTGTACTGCTGCACAGATCTGCTACGGTTGTAGCAAAGAGCTTTCTGTGTAAAATGGACTGGCACTAGCCATTCTGTTAGTGGAGACTGCTTTCTTTGGAGCATCTGCATGAGTTTACAGAAGAATTTGGGGGGGGGACGACAAGTTGGATAAATGGAAGTAAGAGATCTTGCATAACAGGAATTGACACTTTTGGGAAGACTTCATAGGATATTCCGTGCATGATGGTACTGAATTAGTCTCTCTTTCTTTGGAGGTCAGTTGCACAGTTTGAGTTCTGAGAACAATTTTGTCTTTGATTCTCATGTGATTCTGCCCCTTCATTCTAAGAGCGTACAGTTTCCGTGAAAGTTCATGAATTATTTCTTTGTTGGAACAAATTTGTATCCTTTTGTCTTGATCTTGAGAATGGGTATCTTAATGTCTTGTTTATTTGTTTTCTGAAATAACTGTATTCCATGATGTGAAGAACTCCGAGTGCTTAATGTAACTTTTTCAAAAGGTTCTGAAAAGGTTGAATCACAGTTCATATCTTTTATGCAAAAACACGATTTCTTATACAGAGCATGAATAAATTTTTGATAAAATGCTTTCTGTTCAACAGAATCTGTCTATGACCTTCTCCCAAAGGAGCTGCAGTTACCACCTTCCAGAGAAACATCTGTAGCATCCATGAGCCAAACAAGCGGTGGCGAGGCAGGTTCGCCGCCTCCAGCTGTAGTTGCTGCTGGTAAGCATTCTCCTTTATTCAGTTGCTTTGTTAAGGTTTGTAACGTTCTGGCCAACATGAACAGTGCTGGCAAAGTTTTGATTGTAAAAAAGAGCTTGTGGAGAAGTAACAGAGTTCATTCTAGGAGAATTTAGGTAATGTAAATTAAACTGAACTGGGTGATCTAAATTATTAAGTATTCTAGTTAATGGTTGCTGTATTTCATAACTTATTTCTTATGAAGAGATCTCTCTCTCTCTCTCTGTGTTGCTATTCTGTTACTATGCAGCACAGATCTTTTAACTCCTAGAATGCACTCTGTCTTCAGAGGTAGTAAATACCTGTTTGGATCTAAGGCAGAATGCTGACTGACTGTAAACCAGCAAATTCTAGCTAGGATAAAAAAATGGAATGGGAGATACATTTTGGGCCGTGAAGCTTCTACCAAACTGTAAGGAGGAAGAAAGGTCATATTTTCCTTTAAGAAGCCTGAGGAAGCTTAGTATTTAAACTCCATTCACACATAGCTATCTATTGTAATGTATTAAAAAATTCTCAAATACATGAGAATATAATATATGTCAGGATGGCACTTTTATAATTAGTTGTTTTTCTAATTGACGGCATATAAAAATGAGGCATGACCTTTTTATCTTCATCTTTATCTTAATCCCAGTCATGTTTTAGACTTTAGTCTAAAGACTCTGTTATTGATCTTCATTGAACGAAAAAAAGGGAGGATTTAAGGACAAAGTTCTGATTTGTGAAGTTAGCCTTAGTGCTGTTTTGCATCTGGAATTCTTGTCAGTAACTTATATATTTTAGTAAACATCTGTGCAATGAGGAAAAAATGATTGTTATGCTCACGATAGATGAATCTTTCTTCATTGGATAAGTTGGGGCTTTTTTTTTTTTTGCATAATTTATTCCCCATATTTCTTACAAGGTCATGTTCCACTTTCCTAATTGGCCTTAAATTGTTGCTTGAGAAAAATGTGTATATTTAAGGTGAGGATTCAGATAGCTGCATTATTCTTTTTTCCCCTCTATGAGTTCATATGCATTAAATGTTTGTGTGAGAATGTTTCCCAGATTTGCATGGTACAGGAATCCTGATCAGAAAGTGAAGTGATTGTAGACTTGTCAGAGAAACTTTACAGCACTGCTCACCATTCATGTTTTGCCAGACCTCTTCTGAGAGAACCTGTGGATTTAACTGTGCACAGTGGAACTTCGGTCATTGAAAGAATTTGTTTTTATTTATTACATTGAAAGGATTTGGTATTTCTGCATTACTTATTAAAAAAATAATTTGGGCATTTATTTCTAAAATCAAGATATTTAATGATCGGTTTGGTTCAAAGATACAGCAGCAACCAAATCCTGTAGAAACATGTGAACAAAAGTGAATATGAAATGAATATGAATATGTGAAACATATAAATGAACAAAAGTCCCACAAACCCTGTTACACTCTAAATCCACAGATAGACATGAACTGCTAATTAATTCTGTATCTAACAGAAAAGACTTAAAAACTTGAATGGAACTAAATGTCTGTTACCTCCAGGTATTTAGTGTCTGCTAACAGCCAGTCCAGTTCCTTTTAAAAAAACTAAGAATGTGTTAGCTGTGTTTGAGTAAAACTGCAGCACAACTTTCTTGAACAAAAAACTTCAAAAAATAGTGTTGATTTTTTGTTAACACTGAATGGAGACCTGCTCCTTCAATTAAGAACACTTTTCGATGTCAGAGATCACACTTAAAAGACTTTAAGCCGATACTGCTGCCGAAAGAAGAGCTTTTCATGTGTGTGCTGCAGCGTGCGTTGGTTGGATCAAGGACCTCAACCAGATTAGAGTTGTCCCGGCTGAGTTTGCTGCGGGTCTGCACAAATGCCTTTGGTGGCACAAGGAAAGGAGTCACGTGGGGAAGAAGGAGCAGTTGGGAAAGGTGGCGCTGGCTTTTCTCGGTGGCTGTTAGTTTGTGCTGGTTTAAGTTGTTCACTGAACTGTGGCTTCAGAGACCTTCCATCAGTGTCATGACGAGGCGGTTAAGTTTCTGGGTGCCCTTAAAATCAGGATCAGAAGCATTAAGCATGAGCAAGTACAGTTCTCCAGGTTGTTAAAAACTGTGTTAAAAAACTAACCAACCAGACAAAACCCCCGAACAGAGTAAAGACTACTTTTGGTTTTATTGCTTGTATCACTGTCCACTACAACGAGGGCAAGAAAATTGAATCCTGGTCTTTTATAAACACATAATTGTGATGACCAGGACCGCTCCACAGCGAGCTGTGCTGCGTACACATGTAAGGAGAGGTGAGCCCCAGCCCAAAGCGCTGTAGCCAGTGCTGTTGTAGGGCTCCTGTAGGCATCGGGCAAGGCTCAGCCTCAGCATTTTGTCCCATGAATGAAATCAGATAGATAGTTTTAGCGTAACTGGTTAGTGGGGTTTTTGTTTGGTTTTGTTTTTTCCCCCACTCCTCTACCACATCCTTGAAAGAAAATATGTGCATCTTTAATATTTACCTGCAAACCAGGTCTGTAGGCTGTGTTCTAAAACTATAGCAACAGAGCAGAAAGCTGAAAAGAACAGTTCCTGTTCCTCCCTGTGGTGCTGGGAGGTAAGATACGTACATATATAAAGAACATATAATATTTTCTATATATATCTATTATAAGATACATTATTACCCAGGGGTGGACAGATGGTTGGGTATTTCTAGTAAGTCTGAGGCCAGACTTTTTTTCTCTAGCTGGGGACAGCTTAGGAACAGAGGAAGGAACATAAACGTCTACAAAAGTTGTAGATGGGGTACAAGGAGAGGTGAATTTACTCTTTGCAGTGGAGCTCAGTGGATTGTTTTATAGTCATGGTCCCCGCTCCTACCAATTCCTGC
>NW_010556103.1:4794-48232 GCF_000687285.1 Phaethon lepturus | reverse complement strand
TTAAGGGTTCCTCCTCTAAGCCATCTTGAGCGTAGCACTTCTGAACCGTGTTGGTACCCGCAGCACATGGCTACCCTGGAGCAGGAGCGTTCTCCGGTGCTCTCAGTTGACTTCCAGAATCCCGGGAGCGCCTCTGTTTTTCATTGAGGTTAGCTGTATGTTTCTTCTGCCCCCAAATCTCTCTGCTTCCTCAAGAGAATAGGACACAAGTTTGGGCTGCGTTCTTGCCATAGCTGTACGATGATTCTAGATAAAAGGGTGCTTTACCATTTTCTTCACTTGTTTTAGGATTGCTATAGTGTCTTGCTACCACATTTTCAAGGCCTGTGACCCAGCCTCTTGTAGTAATAAGAAGTCTGGCTGGGCTGGGCTCTGACCTCTTAACAGGAAAGTAAGAGGAAAATCAGCCTGGTCTCTGTGCATGTCTATATGCTTATATGGGGAAACAAAATATAAATGTAAAATACATATTTAAAAGACCAAGATTGACTATTCATTTGCATATATCAACTCCTTAATAGCAGAGTGTAGGCGTATTTTTGAGGAGCTGACACTGTACAGATGATAGGGTGAGGAGGAAAGATGACTTGGCATCCTAGTGTTCCTATATTGGAAATATTTCCCTTGTTTTGTGTAAGTGTCTCTGCCTTTTTTTTCCTCTTTTTTTTAATGTCAGCTCTTACTTGCTCTAAAACTTCACTTTTTTGGGAAACGGTAGTTCAGTCTCCACGGTGTTGTAGGTTAATCTCATTTACTCTCGTTTTTAAAAGGAAGGGCTAGTTTGAAATGCTCCTGTCACACTGTATGTAGAAGTCAACTGCAGATATGATTACTCCTGATAATGAGAGGATTACATTGCAGGGAATGATCCAAAGTGGTCATCATTTTTACTATCCTGTAATAGTTAACACAGTTTGTTCTCTGCTTCCCAAAACACAGGGTAAGGCTGAAATTCAGCTTACTTGAGGCTTTTCTGTCAGTCACTTTGCTGTGAGGTTTTGTTCCATATAAATCACATTATAGGTGAAAAATATATATTGCTGCAGTTAGCTTCTCTGGGTTTTTTTTTGAGGAGCAGGATGGGCTGTTTTTAGCAGTGATGACCTTGCAGGGGCAGACTTCTAGTTCTTGCATTTGGAAATTTGTGTTGTGATTTACAGAACAGTTTTAAGAGTATTAAAATGGAATGTTGCTGATTGGATTTTCATTAATTTGTTAATAAATGTGTATCTCATATTCATTAATCCAGCCAAAAGAGGTATTACCCACTCTGAATATCAAACAGGCAAGTATAATTTAATAGAACTCTAGGATTTTGAGCTGTGATGTTCACAACCTAAGCTGCTATCTCAAGCTTCTAATTCTGTTATTCTTCTGGAAGGCGGAAGGGAGGGAAAGGATCTGGTTTCAATGCTAGAAACCCTTCTCTGTGCTTGCTATTTGAATGACAAGTGTCTTTGTTCAGGGGACAGGAAAAAGGAGGATTTTCCCTGGTGGGGTACCATAAACACATTAAATATGAATCATCTTCTAGACTCTTGAAATGAGGGTGTCACGCTGAGAAGTGGCATTGTAAGCTGTGCCTAGAGATTTCTTATATGAAATAAATGTGCCTGAAGCTTTAATAATGCCTTCTCGGCAGTATTTTATAAGCTCCGGTTGCAAGGAGGGTTGCTTGATTCTCTTCTGTTGGTTCTTAAAGGTTGAACAAATTTTTTGTGTTGATCAAGACACATTGAACAACTGCTTCAAATACTTAAAGTTCAAACTGCTGATTTAAGTCCTTTCGCAAAGGTATCTTTCTAGTTGATAGGTCAACACCTTGTTCTTGTCTTTTGGCGATGATGCAGGAATATTTTCAATCATGTGCTTTAAACAAGTGTTGCATTTTTGTCTTTTATCTCCAGTAACAGGGATGCTCAAACCTTCTGAACCCCAGCGAAGAAAACTGTTAGAGAAACTTGCTTCTCTGCTTATCATCTCTTTGTTCTTTCTGTAGCAGATCTTGGAGTGAGCTTCTTCAGCTCACTGATGATCTCTTAAGCTGCTCTCCATTATCCACAGAGATGAATATGTATCTTTCCATATTTTTTGTATTACTCCCTAGGAGTATTTCCTGCATCGTTTCCATCCTGACAGTTTCCAGTTCTTATCTCAAATTGAATTCTCCACAAAAAATGATGTTCTTGCTGTAACAAAAGGGGAACAGCTTTTATGCCACTGAGATGTATTTACTGAACTCTTTTTTGCATATTTCATATTTCGATACAGTTAATCTGTGATGTGTTGTATTTTTCTGGTTCCCAAACATCTGTGTTTGTATCCTGGGAAAACATTTGGTAAATGATAAAAGTTCTACCTTTTTGTGACCATGACAATTTTGTGCTCCTTTTTAATTAAAGGGACAAAGAACTTGTCCCAAACTGGAGTATTTGGCTTTTTTGATCATAATTGTTATTGAAATACTTGCTATAAGCAATTTTGGTAATTTTAATTAGGAAAATAAGGCTTTGTTTCTCAATTGCTACTGTAGAGAAATGGATAAAAATACTTGCATCGCCTGTGGGGTAAACACCAGGTGCTAAGGGGTATGGGTCGTGTTTACCACTGCCAAAATAAGGCTTCTTCATCATTCTCAAGCTGAAGAGTCTAATAAAACTTCAAAATGGACATGTGGGATTTTTTTTTTGTTTGATTAGGTTTTTTTTGCTGGGTAACTAGAGTCAGGCTTCTTGATTTTTATTTTTAATGAAAATATTTTGGCAATTTATCATCCTTCCTGGTGTCATTAGTCAGTTTTTCCTGTTGATACAGAAATAATTACCAGAAATTTCAAAGGGGTTATCAGTGCTGCTACTAATTCTATTATCCTGGGCTTATAAGTACATGCTATAAACAAATTATCAGAAAAAAAGATTCTTCTTTGTAGTTGATCTCCAATGCCTATAAAAACTTCCATTGCTTTGTAAGCTTTTCCCTTCCCCTTCCCACCGCCCTCCCAGTTGGAAATGCCTTCCTGTAATTTCCTAGGAGGATGTCTTCCAGGGATTCTGTCTGCAGTGTGCTTGTTTCTTCGGTCATGTGTCAAATACTTCTTTCTTACAGAATTAATTTAAACCAGATCCTAACGCTCTTTAAAAATGCATCTTCCTGGTGCTGTATTTTGGTGCAGTGCCCTGGCTGCTCCGGCTTGTTAGCGCTAACGTAGGTGACACCAAGTGTAAGTATTACTCCCGGCAATAGCGCCTGCCCCAAAGAGCTGTGGTGGAGCTAATTGCGTTAGCCCAGGAGAGGTGGTTAGGTACGGCTTGGGGGCGGTGGAGGGGTTCCTTCATCCTTCTGAGCCGTGTGGTGAGAAGTCATTGCTGGGAAATGCGAAAGGGAAAGATTTCTCTTACCGTTTCCATTTTATGGAAACTTTCTTAGACGAGTTCTCTGCACAGTCAGTTAAAACATTGTAGTTGTCTGGGACTGTATGTGTGTTGGGTGCATACCTGCTCCTCTGCGTGGAGCAGAGCTTCCTTATAACTACCTACGAAGGATTACATAGATGTACTCCAGATCATCTCTTTTTCTAGATCAAGTTTATTTTCAGTCTTCCTGACGCTCATATAGTCAGTAAACCCAGTTTTCCAGAACTGCTCAAACACAAGCTGTTTTATCATTCTGAAAGGGTTTTTTTATGGCAAAGTCTTGCATTAAGTGGATCCTATTCTTCTATCAGAAAAGCTTGAGAATTACTTCGTGGCAAGAGAATTCCCTGCTCCTTAACGCGTAATGAAAAACCAAGCCAGTGAACGGCAGAAAGAGAGCAATCTTACCGTACTATTATTTGGGCACCTCCTTGCAGTAGCAGCACCGAAGACTTCATGACGGCCAAGAGGGGTTCTTAATTTCTTAGAAGAAAAGCAACCGTGCATCTAAGGAACAAAAGAGTCTGTTTCTTAAATTGAAGTGTTCTTTGTCAGATCCATCAATCCTGACATCATCATACAGTCACTCTTTTAGGGTAGCGGGCTGTGGGGGGAGCTGAGGGGATGACAGGTAGAGCTTGAAGAGAGCAGCTGAGGGTCCTAGACTTCTGACTTGCTTGGATGCAGCTGGTTATTGCTCCGAGTGGGGAAGGATCTAAGATACATGGAATTGGTGTGTGTGTGACCCACTAACGAAAGTTCAACTTAGAGACCTAAACTTGAGTGTTAATTTAATAACGGATGTCATTTATAACAGAACCAGATTGATGTATTTACCCAAAGTATAATACACTGCTTGGTTCAGCATGTGAATGTAAGGGGAATTTACACTGTTGGGCTTAATGTAAATTAAATTAACCTACCTATCTTGAATCTGAGTGTTTTTAATAACTGGTGAATTGGATTGCTTTATTATATTTGCTGGGATGCTAGTTTTTTTCTCTATTAATACACTTAACTTGCATTCTAGCTTCGCCATTCAGAGACAGGCATCGAGTGGTGGGTTGTGTGACAGTGTCTGTCAATAGTGAAGACAAATAGTGCCAGAGACACTTAACCCATCCAATCTCACCCAGGGTATAGGTCGGTCTTGTTTTCAGACTTCTTCATAAGTCTCTTTTCTTTCTTTCTTTTTTTTTTTTTTTATTTTATTTCTAAATAGTGGATTGATACTGATTTGAAACTAAACTTTTTGGAAAAGTTTTTGACATTACATCAGTAATACAAGAAGAAGAAAAGTAGAAACCCAAGTTTGGCATGTGAGGTGTGTTGAAAGCAGGTTTGCAGCCACTTTGTAAGTTCTGGTTTTTACCTTTAAAACCTTTGGCAACACAAGGGTTGATGTGGAAATTTTGCACATAGTATCCTTTTGGTTTTGTTCTGAAATTCTTCTTCTGTGTCCAGTGGTTCAGATAAACCCATTAACATATAAAAGTCTTATCAAGAACATGACATGTTAGATACATGAACAAATTTAGTAAATGGGTATACTTCATATATTAAGCTTATACACCGCCTAAACCTCACCCTGCGTGGTGAGTTTTCACTTTTTGACACTTAATTGTTTTCTGAACATAGCCTAGGGGATCGCATGGGGTGCAGGCTAGGTTCGGAGTTCTCTAATGGCTTTTTGCTAGTCCTGGCTGAAAAACTTGCAGAAACAAAAATATCTCCAATTTATGTGCGTTTGCAATCTTAAGCTTTCCAGTCTGGGAAATGACTTGCTTTGCACCCCAGCTGCAATTAAAAAAACAGCAAAACAAAAGTCATCAGGATGCTATTTGTTTCTTTTTGAGAATTTGGTAATCCTTGTATTTAAGGATCTCTTTGGAAAGAATGAACAAGGATTTCAGGATTGGCTCCACGTAAGTGTTATCTAATGACAAGACTCCCTCAATGCCAAATAGTGATTTTTTTTTTTTTTTGTTTCTCCTGCCTTTCAGACCTTTTTTTTTTTTTTTTTTAGAGGCTGAATGCCTTGCTTGACTTCACAAGTTAATAGGATATAGAAATATATGTCATTGCCTTAGTTGCTACACTCAGGAGGTAATATATTTTCTTTGTACAATGCTTTATGTCATCAAAAAGAAAAAGACTTTGCTGATTCGTTTTTTGCTATGTGTTCTTCCCTTAGTCTCTGATACTATATTAGCCTGGGATTTTTAGCAGCATGCATTTGTGCCCCATGCGTGTTGCATCCCTTCTTCCACTGCCTGCTTTTTTGGCTGCTTTTTGTTTTCAGAAAGAACCTGAATTATTCAGTCTCTTGGTTGTGAATGTAATTCTGTTCACTGCCTGAGAGTGAGGTGAATGTTTGGGAGCGGTAGGCACCTTTTCAGACTTCCTGGGAAGCAAATGTACGAATGACTGGTATCATGAACAACTGGATTTTCTTTGCAATACAGTCTTTCTAGGAGTAGTGCGGGGTCATTGGTTATCTTTATTTGCATTCTGAACTCCAGCACTAGCCACTTAGAAAACAGTCAAGACCTAAAAACCTGTCTTTCATTTACACATTACAGAACTGTTTGTTACTAATGTGTAAATTAAGATGTCCAAAACAGAACCAGGACTTCCTTATGCTGAACTGTTTGATATCAGTCTGCCTCTCTTAGAGGAAAAAAGCTTGTAGGATAGGCAACAAATTCTGAATTACTTATTTCAACTACCTTACATGTTACAGTGATGGCAGTGAATAGATTCAGGAGGTTTAGTTTCAACAGTGATCAAAGTTGCTCTAATGTGAAAGTAGTTTTCTGTTCTCATTTGTTTTATTAAGAAAAAGGGGGAAAAAACCCAACCTTGTGATGCTGGTGCACGTTTTGTTTATAATACCGTGGCTGTATTCTTGCCATAACATGCACTTGGCTTCTATTCAGTGTCGTTGCTCTGATAAGCAATTTTTATTTTGAGGCTGTGTTAAAATATATTCAGTCTTATATTTCAAACTGTACATACTCATTTAAACTATATATTTGTCATTGCAAGCACTGTTAAATTGCAAACGAAAGAGCCACCTGTAACAGTTCCCATTAACATGTGTCTAAAGAAAGTAACCTCAAATAAAAGAAATGCTTAAACTGGGGAAGGTGTGTGTATGTTTGCACTCTTCACTTGACAGACCAGTGACCAGGTATCCCCCTCGCACTCAGCATCCGCTGATTTTGGATATTATCTGCATGTTGGGGAAGACTTATTCCTCAAAACCAGGAAATGCAAAATGCTCTTGCCTTTTAAAGCAATACCAGCCAAGTTTGAATTACTGAAAACTTTAGAATAAACTTTTCTTTTTTTTCCCAAATGCAGCATATTCAACCAAGAGATCTCCTTTGGGTATCAGATACGCATGTCTTGTCACTGGCTTTAGAATCAATTGATAGGAAAAAATGGGAGCCATGTAAAACATACAGTGATTTATTCATTATAGCAACTTTGTGAATTCGTATTTGGTTGACTCCAGTTATTATTTATTACTTCAGAGGAGGATGAGTTGGCTAAAAGCCTGCAGACTCCATGAGAAAACATAATAAATTTTATGTTTCTGAGTATTTGCATAACTTAAAATGTTACTAAAGCAATGACTAATTTAGCCCTCAGAATTTTAAATTTGTGTATTTGATTGTTCTAATATAGCCAGTTTAGTTCATTGGCTTTAATATTTGTCATACTTTCTTACGTATTTTTACTTATTATAATGAGTAGACACTGGCCTGTACACACGTTAAAACACTTGCGTGTTTATGGATGGTAATGGCATTCATTTGAGAATATATAAGGCTAGAGAGAGAGGTTTTCTTGCCATTACTGTTTAGCTTAATACTGTTCCAATAATCTAATCTTATTGTTACACAGGGATGTCTCTGATAAATGGAGGAGAATATAACCAATTTATAAGGGACATTATTTCTTTCCTTTTTAAATGTATAAAGGAAAAACATATACACATATTCATACATGTACATGCTTTTTAACTTCTAGGGGAAAAACCTGGAGGAGAAATTGTTTTGGATAGCAATAATGATAGCAACTTAAATATTGCAAAATGCTGCACCCTAAAGCAATGATACCATTACCAGCTCTTTTAGCTTTATACTGAAAGTATTTTGTTTAGTCCTTTTTTTTTTTTTTTTTTTTTTATTATTTCCCCCCAGAAAAGTGAGGGGGAAGTACAATTGTTGCCTTTCTGGACAGGATACGCATTGAACCATTTGATGCGCAGGGTACGATCAGTGGTTGCCATACCTGTTCTAGTGCAGCCCTACGTATGGATTGTCACTTTAAGTGTTTTGTACACGTCTTCTAAAAGACCTTTCTAAAACATTGCCCGTATTTGCTGCAAAAAGATAAATCTTTGATATTAATCTATTGGAGGAAAAGTCTTCCAATTCGAGAGCCCTGCTGCCTGGTTCAATGTACGTAATTATTTATTTGTCAAAGTCTTTGTCATGGGCAGGCAAACACGAGATGCGCATACACTGCGTTGTACTTTATCCGTTAAAAGAAGAATTGGTTTTAAATGGGGGAAATATTGCTGTTCAGTAATCCAGTTCTGCAGCGTTACTGCCGCGTGCTCCAGGTATTCTGTTTGCAAACGCCTGCATGCAGCAGATACGCTGTATGCGTGCTGCATATTTCTATTTCTTCCCGTTCGAGTGTATAAATGATGGATGGAAACTAATTCTATTTTAACAAAACAAAGTAAGCAACCCAAATAGCAATGATCTTTCTCAACTCAAAGTGGCTGCAAATCAGCTCCTAAATATTGTCACTGAAATTAATATCTAGATTTAATAGTTCTTGCCAATCCTATAAATGTTTTTGGAAAAAGCATTGCATTAATGCATGATATAGAAAGGATAAATTTGCCTTTAAATTGGAATGCAGTTCAAAGTGACTGAATTCTCCAATTTCAGCCACTACATTTGCCAAAGAACAAACTGGAAAATGGAACTGGTATCATTCATCTGCTCCTGCTTCACTGGGAGGACATAGGAAGGGACGTCCTATGAAGATAAAAGCAGAATAGTTTATTGATAAACTGTAATCACCACTAAATTTTGCAATCTCGAGTAGTGTAGACTTACTTTTAAATTAATTTAGCACAGAAAAGGTGTAAGAAACAATAAAGGTTTAAAAATGCTTTACTGTCAGTCATTGATACTCCCGGGTAATCATAAGTAGGCTGATTTCTAGGAAGGTGTGCTAAGTTTTGCACTTAGTTAAATACATATATCCTAGCTGAACATACTTTATTCTGTTAGTTTTAAATAACTTAAACTGGATAAAATAGTTCAACAATCCTTAAACCTTTTAGACTTGAGAGATTAATATAATATTTTGGATTTTAAAAAAAAATCCCAAACAACAAAAAGGAAAACATCATGTTCCTCGTAATAATAGGTATTACCTCTAGGACACCAGTAACTAGTTGTACAAAAATATTGTATAATTATATATATATATTATGTACAATTTGTTTCCAAAATTGGATTATTTCTGTGGTTCTAGTTTATTGTGTAAGGTGTGGCGAGCAGTGCAGAAATACAGAAAGTAGCATCTCCACCCTAGGAAGCTTTAATCTGAATAGAAAATTCAGTTATTTTTCAGTGACCTACAGCTAATATAAATAAAAAAAGACCTCTGTTCATCAGTACTGCTTCCTCTCAAACATTTTAGCCTATGTTTTCAGCTGATTTGTCCATTAAAATTCTTCTGTGGAAATCGTAATGGTGTTCTCCAGAAATCTTCAGGGTTTTGTTTTAATCATTTAGCTGTCCTTTCATGTTTCTAAAACAGATTGATCTGTGTGACCTCTGGAGAAGTCACAGTCACATTCTTTAAAATATCCTGCTTAATACGAATTTTTCAGAGGTCTGTCCCAAGTTGTCTCCGTACACGTAAGGGACTCAGCTAATAAAGTCTGAGAGAAACCAGTCTCAGTGACTGAAAGAGTCAAATTACAGAAATTTCGTGTCGTCTTGTATCAGCATGTCACCAATGCAGATATTTCATCCCCGTTTTGAACCTTCAAAATAAATAGCTATGTCATAGTGACTGATACCAGTTCCATTTTGCCTACCAACTCCGTTGATTTTATATTTTATTTCTCATTTATGATGGAATAATCAGCAGCTCTCTTTCTCATTTATTTTCTCATATTTTTATTCCAGGATTTGCCTCTGAAGCAGGGAGTGTCTGCATTAAAAATGACCTGTAGTTCTCTGCTTCATAGGTTAGAAACTTATTTTAATATTTTGTGGCTAAGCACAGTCCCGTCTCTTTCAAAAATAAAAATTTCCAACAATAAATGGTTTAATTGGCATTGAATGTGGATTATAAGCATTTTGCATTGGGGCTTCCATTATTTTAGACGAAATGGCTTCTACACAAATAACTAGTCCAGCTGAGGCAATGAAAGCTCTGTCTACTTGCAGCCATTTTTATGAATTAACATTAAGTTTTAAAAAAGTTGATTACAGTGGATCATACTAAGTCATATTTGGACATTTCCAAAGTACTGTATTGGTTAGGCTGTATTGCTTTACGCATTTACATTCTAAAACTTGACCAAATTCCAAATATTTCTTGGGGGAAAGAAATCGGTTCATAAATCACTTTATTTCAATGGGACTGCTATAGCCAGCACACACAGAACCCTGTATCTTGTATTTACTTCTGAATTATACACCGCAGATGCTTCTTCAGCTCCTTCCTCTTCCTCCATGGGCGGTGCTTGCAGCTCCTTTACCACCTCTTCCAGTCCTACCATTTACTCTACCTCAGTCACCGACAGCAAGGCTATGCAAGTGGAGAGCTGCTCCTCAGCCGTGGGGGTAAGTACCAGAGGGGTAAGTGAAAAGCAGTTAACCAGTAACACAGTCCAGCAGCAGCAGTCAACGCCGAAGAGACACACAGTCCTGTACATCTCGCCACCACCTGAGGACTTGCTGGACAACAGTCGGATGTCCTGCCAGGATGAGGGGTGTGGATTGGAGTCAGAACAGAGCTGCAGTATGTGGATGGAGGATTCACCCTCCAACTTCAGTAACATGAGTACCAGTTCCTACAATGATAACACTGAGGTGCCACGTAAATCACGCAAACGAAATCCAAAGCAGAGGCCAGGGATCAAACGTCGAGATTGTGAAGAATCCAACATGGATATATTTGATGCCGACAGTGCCAAAGCTCCTCACTATGTCCTTTCTCAGCTCAGCACGGACAGCAAAGGCAACTCAAAAGCAGGAAATGGGTTGGTATCTGCTTTTTTTTTTTTTAAAAGTTCTATCGCCATGTGTAAAACCAAACTAATAAAACTCCTCCCATGCCCCGTCAAGTGTTCTACTCAGGTTCTCACATAAATCCCTTCCTTGCTATGCTGTTCCCTTTTGCGTCCTAGCCCACGATAAGGTCTCATTAGACTTCTTAATCTTTATTTAGAAGATAAAGCTAAACTTCCCTGCAACAATTGGACACAGCACTGATGAGCTCATCTGTATTCTTGTTTAAGTGAAATTCCTAAAAGATTGCATAATTCCATTTATAAAATGGCAATGAAAACGTTATTGTGTTTAAAAAGAAAGGCAGAAGTGGACTGGATGCACCCTAAATCTGAATGTTTTTTGCAGGATTTTATGTGAGGATTTCAGTCTGTACACTTTACCTGCTTCTGTTTGTCTCTTTCTCTATTTATCAAATAGAGAGAGTGATGGGAGTAGAAGTTAATGGCTTGTTAGCATTTCTCATCATTTAAATTAACACATGCTTTACTTTTTTATAAAATGTTAAGATGATATGGTGAACCAGATTTTGTTTTTTCTTGTGAATTCACTTCTGTATTTGATTTTTTCAGAAATAAATCTCTAATCCTGTTTCTCTCTGTGCTTCTGGGTTGTGTGCATGTGTGTGTCTGTACGTGGGCACGCCTGGGTGGTGGTCTCTCATCTCTCCCACTTCACACTGTTCACTAAATGCATTTCAGTAGTTGCTTAAAGAGGAAAAAGTCCATCAGTTTACAATAGTGTGTTGATACATTTTTTTAATTTTATTTTTTAACTTGTGGCTTCTTTAGTACTTTTAAGATGGTCAAGTGGATAGAGTTGGCTTTTTTATTTTGGGTTTTTGGGGGGGTGGGGGAGTGTATTTTGTTTTTACTTTTATGTATGTGCTTGCAGTACGTTCTAATGTTCATCACAGTAATGGTGAATATTAAAATTTGACTGATGGGAAAGATTATGATGGAAAGAGCCTAGAGTCTGTATTCCCAGGGTCATTGCAGTTCCATACTTAAAATTTCACTGTGAGATTCTGAGAAACTCTCCAGAGTGTGCCGCTGCTTCCCGCCGGCCTGGGTACCGCGTCGGGAAGAGCCGAGCTGGCTGGTACCGGGAGCGTTGGCTCTGCCGCCCGCTCCTGCCTCGGACCGCTGGGTCTTCTGGTGTCTCCTTCCAACAACCGCTCTAAGCGTGACTGCGATTGTCCAGCATCTCTCGTTTTCACCAGCTGAATTGATAATAAAGTAAAACGTTAGTACGTGGTAGACCCGAAGAAGCAAATTAGCGTATGTAAAGCAGCGGCTCGGAACTAGGAAACTGCCCCCACCGAGCACAAGGGAGGGCAGGCTCTCCCGTACAAAGGGAAGAAACTTTATCGAAAGGCAAGAACTGTGTGATTCTGAGTGGGATCTCTGGACAGAAAGGGGAGATGTACTAAATTCTCGAACAATATGTATGATCGCAACCTAAAACGTCACAGGGCTAGAACATTCCCTGAAATATTAGGGGCTAACAGCGAACGTGCATCGGTACTGCCAGCAAGACTCTGGGAATGCAGGGCTAGATAAGCACAATTTTTTCCTAATGTGTCGTATACAGGCTAGGTTGACCTGCTGCAAAACTCTTATGTAACAGAATTGTCCTTTTAAATAAAAGCTCTGGGATAAGAAATGGCCAAGATATTAGAAAACTTAATTTTGCAGTTGAAAGATGGAGATTTAGCATTACAAATCTAGGTCACAGTAGTGACTTTCTTTTTTTTAACTTTCCAGCCTGATGGAGTTCAGCCAAGGGAGTTAATTTACTTTTGGCTTTAAGAAAAGAGCAAGGAAAGCACCCTTGCTAATTTGTGAAGTGGAAATAGCGTTTGCCTCAAAAGAGACTTCTACTTGGTTGTCTTTAGGAGCATGGAAGGAACAGAATATATTTCTTTGTTAGAATTTGTGAAAGCCTTTTTAGAAACGGGTGAATTGATGGTGGTTTAGGGCAGAGTCTCAGGTTTCGAACATGCTTGGTCTCACTTTTACTTTCAGGTCCTCACTGGGAACAGCCCTGATGCCAGTGCAGGACCAGGCAAACCTTCACTCAGGAAATCTGTTTTGCTAGAATCGTGGGCTTTTCCACGATTTTCTGTATCTTTTTTAGAAAAGAAGTGCTAGCTTTGAGGAGACGTTGTCTGGTAACAGTTAAGCTAATAAATAAAAGTGCGTGTATGAAATATTTTACTGTTTGTAGTGCATGAATATTAGTATTATAAATAAACTAAAGTAGAAAGATGTGTAAATGAGCTAGCCTTGTAATTTCAGATGAAAGACGGCTGAGAAGTTCTGGTGAAGGCTTTACAATTGCTTTCAAGTTCAGCTAATCTGATTGGAAGTCTTGATTGCTTTAGGTTTCTAGAGGGAAGATTTTCAAAATAGTTGTTAGGCAGCATCTTTTCACATAAATATGGCAATGTATAAAATATTACCCTGTTGACAATTAAGGTAACTTGGGTTTTAAGAGTAAAATACTGTCAGCAAAACAGAGTTGTGTTGGAGAGTCCAAAGTGTCAACATCACACCGCTAAAACTTTGCGTTTCAGGTGTTAAAAGTGAATTTCATTTTGATGGCTGCCTCTCTAACGCTTCCCTTAAAAAAAGAGTAATATCTCAGCCTCTTCTATTAATTCACAGAGCTGGAACTTCCAAGCGTGACAAGGTCAGACTAGGCAATCCGTGTGATGCCTCCGCGTGGAGCGTTCTGTGACGTTTCAGCGCCCAGCCTGCCCAAGGGAGGTGCAGAAAGCGCGGTCCCAGGCACAGCGTTTGCAGAAACGCGGTGGCGTTGGCAGTAGCTGGGGTTGCCCGGCGTTCCTTCTCCCGTTCCCTGTGGGAAGCGAAGGGATTGTAGCTGTGGGCTTTAAAATTCTGAGGGAGAAAAAGAGAGTATAGTCCCCGAAATTTTGTAAATGTATTCCTTTTAATTACTAGTCCATTGGAGTAGTAATTATGCTTCCTGACAGGAAGACTAGTGAAAGCGATTATCTAACAAGCTTGAGTTCGATTAGCATTTTTGCTGAACTTGTACAGAAGCGAAGAGCACAGTGGTGTTAATTACAGTTTATTTAGTGTATCGCAGCTTTTATATATGCTCTTGAAGAAGAATTTTGTGCCTTTTCCTAAAAGAAGTTATGTTTTTACATAGCATTTTTACATAACATTTTTATTTTTTTAAACAGCCTGTTTGACTGGACTATGGCAGAGTCTCTGTGGCAGAAAGACGGTACTCTTGCAGGTCTTTTTTTATAGTAGTTTTTTATCTAGATCCTGCCTCTCTGCCGTTACTGGGTTGAAGACGAGCGCAGGGCAGGGCTGCTCAGGGGCTCAGCTGGATGAGCAGAGCCTCGCTTGGCACGCCGTGGTGGTGAACCTTCACGAACAGAAAAACATGAATGAAATTCATCCAAAGCGCAGACCTCGTAACAGCTCTTAAAACGGTGTACGTTTTAACCCTTTGTTATGGGTCTTAAAAGGTTTCGGAAGGCTTAGTAGAAATAAGGACGTGACAAATAGGACTTTCAGGGGCGTGAGATGTGCTGGAGTCGGGGCAAAGTGCCCGACCTTCCCTGGGTAGGAGAAGGCCCTTCTGCAGGAAGAGTGCTGGGACGGGCTGTGCAGGGGCTGCGGGACGCCTTGGAAGTATTTGCGTGCTGCGTGGCCTTGTGCTACTCCTTGCGCAGGAGGAGTTTTAGGAAAGGCGCTGATAACGTGCGGTAGCGTGGACCGTCTGGTACTGGGGAAGAGAGCACTACGGGGTACCCCCGCCCGCAGGTCAGCGCAGTGGCAGAGCTCTCAGTAAGCGGTGTGGAAGGAAAAGCCTCTCTTTCACCTTTCTCCCGGAGGAGAAAAAATTGTGGATAAAGTAACTTCCGTATGTTACACATTGAAACAGGATTTGTTTTTTTCAAGCAATTCACACCCGTTATTTTAAACAGCTTTCGTCAGAGTCATTAGCTGTTAGAAACTACTTTTTGGTAGCAAAAAAGAATATTACCTTTGCATAAACTCACTGAGCCCTTTTTCTGCCTGTACTGTTTGCCATGGCATGTTTACATCTGCTAGTGTTAAATGAGTTTATTAGACTTCAGTTCAGGTTCATTATACAAACCTGCTCCATATAAGATCGAGAGTTATTTTCCACTGTGCTTTAAAGCGAACAGAAAATCGATCACATGATGTTATACTTTGGAGGGCTTCTTCATTCAGGTTTTAATTATGGAACTGGACACAAGATACCGTACATCTTGAGGTGCGCACCTGGAAAGAAACAGTCTTTTTGCATACACTGCAGATTTAAAATTGGTGCAGTCGTGTCAGAGCTTTTTACAACAACTAATTTGGTTTTAACGTAAATTTTATGATCTGTTTTGACAGAAATTACTGTTTGAGTTTGCATGGATATGCAAGTTCAGGCGGAGACAGGCATGAGGCTGTTTTCCTATTCAAAGAAGTATCATTTAACCTTAAATCCATTCAGTGTGTGTGTGTACATACGTATATTTGTTACAGAAGCAAAACAGCTTATTCAGATAACAGCAGGCTGTATCATATACTGTGAAAAAGCAGGTTATGAGCCTTCTTCTGTTTGTTAACGTAGTTTAACGCTAATTGCTTTTCCCTTCCTTTATGTTTACTCTCTGAAAAGCAGTTCCTATTTGCACTGGATGGAGGAGGCAGGGAAGCGCCGTCCCTCTTCATCCTGCAGGTTTCCTTCTCTGTCAGAAAGAGAATTCCAAAGTTTGCTCTCAATTATAAATCTTCTATCCATTAATATACACTCTTTATCTTTTTAGCTTTTCTGTGATGTAGTTTGTTTTTACTGGGGAGCTGCTTATAACATCTTTTTAATGGTCTGCTTTGACTTCCCAGAGCATCAGAGAACCAGAAAGGAGCTGGAGGGAAGAAGACCCCAATGTTGTGTGGTCAGTATCCGACTAAGAGCGAGGGGAAGGAGCTGAAGATAGTGGTACAGCCGGAAACCCAGCACAGGGCTCGCTACCTGACTGAGGGCAGCCGAGGCTCAGTGAAAGACCGGACACAGCAAGGCTTTCCAACTGTGAAGGTAGGCTGTTCGGCGTTGGGTGATACGGGGCTCCTTTCCCCGGGATGCTTTACTAGAATGGGAACTGGTTCAGTTCAAATAGGCCTAGGATCTCTGTTTTTAGAGGGAAGGGGGGGAGACTTTGCAGTCTCTTTGCTGTGGAGACTGTGCTGTATCTCTTCTTGCAGGTAACAGGAAGTCTTACTTGCATCGCAGAGGTGCAGGAGGAAGGAAGCTTTATGTCAAGGCAATGATATATAATCTGTGATGCATGTCCTGTTAGACTGCAACTATGCAAACTGTGTAAACAGACAGGCACGTGAAGCATACAAAACTAGGACAGTGAAATGCTGTAACTGTTTGATTGCTGATGATGGTGGGCCATCATTATGCCTTATTGGTAAGGACATAAAAGGAGGTTTCCTTTTAAAAAAAAAAAAAAGGTTTGGGGGGATGTGTTTGGCTTATTTTGTGGGGTTTTTTGTTTGTTTGCTTTTTAATAAGTACCTGAATCCACATATCCAGTGTCTGTCTTTCGAGTTGTAAAGATCTAACTGAGGTGTACTTCCTGGGTCGTACTGCTCAGTATGGTTAGCACTAGGGAAGTACATGTGGATTAGTGGAACTGGAGAATGGGGGGAAGAAAAGAGGAAGCAGTTTTATGCACACTTAGCAAATGCAGCCTGTTTTCTGTATAGACTTTGATGCCTTAAAGTTTAGTTGTTGATGGTCACTCGCTCTGAGGTAGGGATGAGCGGCACAGAGGGCTCGATGGTGTTCTCAACCCTTCTCATCAAGGGGAAGGATCTGGATCGAGCAGATGCAGTCAGGAACCCAGGGTCTGGCTGCATAGCTGGTTTCTCCAGCCAGCATTTAGCTTTTTTGTTCATCTTGCTTCATTGAGAGGGGAGAAAAGGATGGCTGATGTAACTCACCTTACTCAAAGAGGGGGAAAATTGTTGGTGATCAGGCTTGCCAGCCTGGTGAGGAGGGCTTTACTGTAAGCTTGTCAGAGGATGGGGACCAAAGCCCAGAAGGGAAAGGAGGAGCTACAGATGGAGGAGAAACACGAGGAAGAAGGCTACAAAGAAGTCTTTCACATTCCTGCTCAAAAGGGAGAACATTCAGAGGCTGTTCTCCAGTGACTGCACACTAATGCACAAAGTGTGAGTTTGCAGGTCTTGTTTCTTCTCTTGTGTAGTCACAGGGCTGTGACTTGACTGGAATCGCAGCGGGCAGCTAGTGTACATGGCTGGAATGCAGTCGTGGACGTGCGGCAGCTGAAGAAGAGAGGACGTCATGTATCATAAGGAGCTCCCTGGCCGCACAGACCTCCAGCATGAAATTGGAGACTGGCTGCTGAGATCAGAGAAGGGAGGAAGCTCAGGGATAATGTTTTGGTGTCCATTACAGACTGCCTGACTGAGAAGATAATAGATGATGCTTTCTATAGGTAGCTAACAGGGGTCTCCTGCTCACCGACCTCTCTCATTGTAAAAGGTTTCAGCCATCTGTCCATCTGCAAGGATGGCTACATAGCGTGGAGGACACAATCTGAGAACTTTAGGACTTTGCTTGTGAAGGTTCCCTAATGCAAATGACAGAGAGTCTTATCGGGGTAGTGCTGTACTTGACTTAACACAGAGACAGACAGAAGAACTGACGTCAAGTATAATCGCAAAAGTTGCAGCGACCACGGTATGAATGCGAGGGTGGGCATGGAACTGAACACAAGCCAGCATTGCACAGTCATTGGAACGAAGGCAGATGGCATCCTGCTTACGCCGGGAGGAGTGTGGCCAGCAGGTTGCGCAAGTAGGCAACTATATTTGTTACCATACAAATAAGAAAGATAAAAGACATTTACTTTCATACTTCTTCTTAGTTATGCCACTTTGAGAAAGCAGCAAAGCAGTTCTCAATCTGGACTAATTTACCAGATTGACAAAGAAATGTTTGCTTATGATGCAGCCCTTAAAATTTGTGCTGACTACTGCTGAGAAAGTATAGAAGTATACTTATCTTTAAAGTCCTGTTCAACAGTGTTAGAAACATCTCCAACACTTCACTTAGTCCTCCTGAGTAATGTAGAAATCCTGTAAAGTTTCATAAGAAAAGAATCCATTCATATAGTCCTGTTGCTATGGTGATTTAGTGCTCATTTATGTGAATTTTCTTAATGGGCCTTTGTTCATCTGGATTTCCTTTTAATTCCTTTCCCAGTTACCCTTTAGTGAAAATTCTGTTTGCAAGAGTTTCGTGTCACTGAATTCCTGGAAGCTCAAGCTTGTTTTACCAGTAGGCAAACTAGTTCATACCCTGCATAAAAAGTCTGCCAGGATTGGACAGACAAAATGAGTCAGTGGATCTTCAGGAAATCTGAGCTAGTGGAAAAAAAGTATGTAAAGGACAAGAGGGCTTTTTGTTTTGTTTGGGTTTTTTGGAGGGTGTTTTAAAGATGGGGAAGAACAGTGTAAAAACATTGCTAGTTCAGTAGAGATCTGGTGCTTGCTCTTCTCTGGCACCACATGTGACGGGCAACCGTTCAGATGCATCACTCAAAGCAGACTGAGGAGGAAAAGCAGGTTCTGTGGCCCTTTCAAGAAAACCATGTTACTTGATGACTTAGAACTAGAGTCTACAGTCAATACGCAACATTAAGATTGTATAAAGAAAGCTTAGTCAAAGTGACTTGTCTGGCAAAAGAAAGATTATCCTGAATGCAAAGTCTCAGCAGAGGTGTTCCAGCCATCAGTAGCAGATTTTCATGTTTTCTTGCTAACGGTATTGCAAAGCTGGAGCAGTTGCCATCTAGATGATGAGAGGTGCTCTTGCACACCTTTCATACCTTCTTCTAACAAGAACACCGGGGAAGAAAAGCAACCCTGGGTAGCTGTGGTGATGCTGTTTCTAGCCAAGGAGACCTTGGTGGCATGACACAAGGACCGTTCATTCGGCTTTCCATGTAAAAGAGGTTCAGTGGTAGAATATCAGAATACCCTTTACTCCCTACTTTGTTCTGACCACTTGGTGAAATGAAGTCCTCTCGCTGGCTGTTTTCATGGTCTCTTGTTTATTTGTGCTCTCTCAAGCTTTTGAGCTCTTTGACAGGAACTATACCTGCCAGCCTGTGGTCCACATGTGGGAGCCTGTGCTAGGCCACCTCCAGAAATCTTTTGTCCTTGCCCATCCAGAGCAGTCATAACCCACCTACCTGCTGTAAGCTAATTGTGCCTTTTGAACGTGAGGAGCGTCCTGTGGTTTTATCAGTATTTGCTGATTCCCACCCCCCCACCTCTTTTTTCAAACTTGCTAAGAACTGCAGAACTGAATTTTCCCAGTGTGCCAGGGACTAATCCCCGAAGAGATCCTCTGGAGAATTCTGCTCTCATTTGCATCTCCTTACTAATAAAGATTGAGCTTCTTTCTGCAAGTATTGACTGGGCTTCCAGGCGTGAGACAAAACAGAACATTGTCACCCAGAAATCCTCTAGCAACAGTTGTGGCTTAATGAAAACATTAAAAATACTTGTTTTTTCTCCTCCTAGAATGCTGTGGCAAATAATTGCCATCTCTGGCCTGGGAATTTGGCAGCAATCTAGTGTTTCTTTTTCCTTGGTGTATTTTTCTTCTATTACCTAAAAAGAGTGAGAGGTTATTTCATAATACGATGTCCAGGTTTACTTCAAGATTTCTTTTACTTTTATGTTAGAGCATTTTTAGTATGTAGCACCACGGTGGGATTCCGCTAACAAAAAAAAGCATTAAAAGGACACAAACCCTTTCATGCGTGGATGTCCGTTATAAAAATGAATGCATTTTTCACTAACATGTTTAGTTAGTGAATTAATTTAATTATGGCTTGCACACTGCATTGCAGGAGGACTGCTAAATCATTATGTGAAATGTATGTCTGACCATTTATGAAGTGTTTCAGTGAATCCTAACACTGTTCATGAACTTTAAGTAGGAGATGTCAAGCTGCCATTTTTAATTTTATTTTGTCATCTGAAAGAAGACTAGGTTTGCATGGTTGGACCATACAATCATTCATCCTGTTCCTCCCTCTGCTTTCCCCCTCAGCCTTTTCTGACTCATCCTGTCATTTTGCAAGTGTTAGACAACTTTAATCTGCTTTCACAAAGATTGCAAGGTGCGGCTGGCGTGAAGATGGGATCCTAGAAGCGTAGCACACTAACTGATTGATCAGCGTGCACATACTGACCAACAAATTCTCATCAACTTTGGAACCAGCCACAGCAAATGTTCTCTTTCGCAGCTTACTGGGGGTGTAGATTCTGGGGGGGAAGGAGGATCCTGGAAAGAGATGGGGAAATAGTCGTGGTTGGAGTGAGAGTAAGGGGTTGTAAGAGACCTGAATATTGCAGTTGGGATAATTCTGAGTGAAGATAGATAGGATCCAAGCTGGTCTAGAAATAAAATATTAATAATAACAATTGAAAAATAATTTCACCTGTTCAGTAAATGACTGA
This sequence comes from Phaethon lepturus, assembly GCF_000687285.1. Taxonomy (NCBI): domain Eukaryota; kingdom Metazoa; phylum Chordata; class Aves; order Phaethontiformes; family Phaethontidae; genus Phaethon; species Phaethon lepturus. Next base: position 27,910 of record NW_010556103.1, on the reverse strand, counting down.
ATTGTCTTTTAATGGAAGAACAAATGACAAAAGAGAAAAAATGCTAACAAGTTGTTTATAAACTAGATGAAAAATTTTTGTTCCTTCTTCCCTTAGGATTGTTTCCAGCAACACTGGGGGCAGATTCACTTCAAATTCAGCTGCATAAAATGTTTCCTGTTTTAATTAAGAGGCATTGTTGGCCAATTAAAATATTTAATCTGTTTTGCCATGTTTCAGCTGGAGGGTCACAACGAGCCAGTGGTGCTGCAGGTATTCGTGGGCAACGACTCCGGTCGAGTGAAGCCGCATGGGTTCTACCAGGCCTGCAGAGTTACTGGGAGAAACACTACTCCCTGTAAAGAAGTGGATATAGAAGGAACTACTGTTATTGAGGTCGGACTGGACCCGAGCAACAATATGACACTTGCGTGAGTAGCTTTTTAAAAAACATTTTAAGTTACTAGCTTGTTTTCAGAAACTGATTTTCCTTTTTTGGTTGCATTGGTTAGTAGTTAAAAGTCTGGAACATCTTGGCACACACCAGGCACTTAGTGAAGCTACATGTCTAAGAAAAACTTTTAAATCGCATTCTCAGTTTGTGTTTGTTATACTTAATGCTTAATCTGGTCTTTCCTACAACTTTATCAATTAACTTTGTTACATTAATTTCATGTTCCGTTTGAACAGTCCTGTGCATATTCAAGCATTATGTGAGCTATAAACTGGTCACTGGTTCTGCTGGTTGTCTTGTCTTTTAACAAGTACAGAACTGCTAATCAGAAGAGGGAAGGAGAATATTGGCATCTTCAGATCCCTTAGGCCCAGGAGGCTGGGAGTTGTGGATAGTGAGGCTGAACTCTGGCTTTTCTCCTCTCTTGCTTCGCTTGTTCCACTTCTGTCGTTTCCACCAGGTAGTCCTTTGCCACGGAAGCCTCCCGCTCTGCTGTCTTCACGGAGCTCGTCTGGTCAAGCGTAGGCAGCGTTCTGCGTACAGTTTGCGCGTGCGCAGTCCCCGAGGAGGGCTGTGCTCTGTCTGATGGCAGTAGTTAACTGCAGTAGATTTTTGAGCAAGTGGCCTCATCTGCCTGTGTGGTTTAGCTCTCCCAGGAAACTTTAGATATAGTGATTCCTTAATAAGCTTTTCGCATGTATCTTAATATACAGAAAGGGAGTGATTTTCTTTCAAAGTATTCTTTTCAGTAGAACATCTTTTAATGGGTATGTGGTTGAAAGCTGCCACTCTTTACTTAAAAGCTTGTCTTGTTTCAAAAGAAGAAATGTTTCTTCAATTTACAGTGTCCACTTCTTATGCAGGATAATACAGTTTGCTAATAGACTGAATCATTTTGATTTTTTAAAATATAAAATATATTCCCATTATAAGTTTGTAAACTGCCTCTTAGGAACTTTATACTTGTCCTCAAGTGTTAATGTAAACCCATACAAGTACAGAGATACTAGAAAGATGAATTTGGCTTTATCTAGGAAGAGAAGTTTTGCCTAGGCTGTTTCTCAAAAGGCACCTTGATGTCTCAAAAGAAATCTTCCGAGTGTTTCAGTGATGCTGTAGCACCTCTCTATTGATGGTAATGCCAGTGCCACCTTCCGGATCACACTTCCCCCTCCTCTCTGCTCCCTAGCTGTTGCTTGTTGGCCCTGATGCAGTACAAAAATTTGTTCTACTCAAACTAGATATCAGATGGTCCCTGTACTTTTTGGATGTAGGACCTAAGATCCTGGTAAATTTACAATATTCTTCTTACCACATCAGGCTGTGTTTGTTCTTTTTTGCTTGTTTGTTTTTTGCTTGAAATCATTTTGCATCTAGCATGTCTTTCTGAAAGTTAGCACTGCATTACTCTCTCACCTGGCCCTGTATACATTTCCCGTAGGACCACAGTTATGGTATGACGTATCTGTCACTTCCAAGTTCCACTGAACATAAAAAAATAATATGACTACAGTAAGTTTTCTTCTACTACTGCTTTAAGTGAATGCAGAATATTTTGTAGTAATAATCTTACAAACCCAGATCTAGCCCCAGGAATGGAAGAATGAAGATCTGTGATTATAAACTGAATGCTTACCAGAATTACTTTGTTACATTGCATTTTCTGTTGTATTCATACTACTTTCATATTCCTTCCTCCCATGATTCATCATCCAAATTACAGAGGGATGAATTGAAAACCGGGCTATATAATGAGAAAGGTCATACAGAGATTTCATGTAACTAAAAAAAACAAAAACAACCCAATCTAATAATATTTCAGTAATTACTTCAGGAGTTTTGACTTTGTGGCTTGTGTAACTAGTCAGAAGATTATTAAAGGTGCTGAACTTCTTTAACTTCTATTAAACTGTCAACTGTTTTGTGTTGTTAGGGTTGATTGCGTGGGAATACTGAAGCTGAGAAATGCTGATGTTGAAGCTAGGATAGGGATTGCTGGTTCCAAGAAAAAAAGCACACGTGCTAGGCTCGTATTTCGTGTTAACATCACTCGCAAAGATGGTTCAACTTTGACTCTTCAGACACCTTCTTCCCCAATTTTGTGCAGTAAGTATCAAAATAAAAAGTTGGTTTTAGAGGACTCTGGATTTTAGTGTGATTGCCATAAAATGCCGTGGACATACACACACACACACACACACACACACACAAACAAACAACAATGTTAATCTGTGATTATTTCAGAATTGCTATGGCTGAGATCACATGGATTGACTTTTATTTGGGGCGGGATGTTAGTTAAATGACTGACCAGCATTTAAAAGTAGTTATAACTTTTATTAAATGAATTTTTGCCTTTTAAAAGGTCAGAATTTTTATCATGATCGCTTTGAACTTATTGTGTGACTCTTTTGGTAGAGGTTTTAATCTCTTCTGTATTGTCACGTTCATCTGTCAGCTTTCAGTGATAGAAAGGACTTCTACTAAGTTAGTAAGCATGGCTCTTTACAGCTGTGGTAGTTCGTTGGGCCAGAGGCTGAATCTGTTCTGGTTCAGTGCAAGAATGAAACTTTTTATAGCTATTTATTAAAATGCTCCGTTGAACACTGAGCACAGATGGCTGCATGGGCCAGTTGGATGATACTGAACAGGAGGGAAGGTGAAGTCAGAGGGGGCTGCCTGTGTGTATACAGTCTGTAGTGACTTCCAGTTACGGGAATTCTGCTCACCTGTCAAAGAGAAGAGATAGGGAAATGTGTTTAATACAGCTGTTGATGGGATTATTGATACTTCTTGATGAACAAGATGGAAAGCTTTTTCTCCGTGCATGGAACATAGCATGATTATGCAAGCTCCTGGGCGCCTGTGTTGTGTTCTTTCCGTTGTATAAAAAGAAGTTATTGTTTTTGTTTTTTTCTTTCTTCTAAACACTGTCAGTACCTATTGTGCCAGGGCTCCTATTCAACTTGTCAGAAACTGCAGCTTTGTTGCCAGTGAAAGAGCAGATTGAAAGAGGAGGTAATTTAAAACGTGTGAGCTTCTACATCAGATACCACCACGCGATTCCAGTGCTGCAGGCAACAGGCGATTCGGCAGAGGTGCCCTGTAGCCCCTCTCTCCTTCCAGGATGCTGCTCTCACAGAGAACCCCTTTGCGAGACTTAGGGAGAGCAGGAACCCTGCTGAAACCCCGAAAAGGCCCATAACCAAAGAGGTGTCACTGCTGATGCAGGGGAGGACTCTGCTTCTCTCTTCAGCCGTGTTCGATGCTTTAGGCAATAGTGTGATGTTTGGGGTGCTCTTGCGAAAAGGTCAGCTTGAGGTGTTCCCATCCCTCTTTTTTCCTCTTCCTGCCACTTTCTGATAAATCTTTATTTTTCCAGTGTTCTTTAAACTGGTGGAGTTCTCAGATTTATGCATTCATGTTGTTGGAAAATACACGTTTGCTAGAAATATGATTGTCCCTGTAGCTCCATTCCAGTCAGCGTAGCATTGTAGTATCTGATACTAATCTTCAGATTTAAGAAAAAAACATTTTCTGTAAGATCTCCAAAAGCTACTTCTGTATACATTTTGTTTCCATCTTTAACTTACTGGTTAAAGATAAAATTATTTAAATCATAGCAGATATGGAAATGGAAATCATCTGGTGTTTTCTTAAACGCATAACAATCCGGAACTTGCTATTGTAAGTAGAAGCTGATTACCTGAGATGTTTTAGAGACTGACTTGTAAAATAGACTATTTAGCCGAAAAAGCTGTATTTGATGCATTTCCCGCTTAGCTTGTTGGTAAGGCCATTCCAATATTGGTTTATGAGGGTTCCTTGTACATCGTCTTCATTCTCTGTTTGTTGAATACATCCATTTATACCCCTAACATTAGTAGCTATGTTTTGAGATCTGGGCAGTGAGTAAAAAGTAGAATTTGTGAGAATGATGACATGTTAAGGAATAGTAGGAGAAAAGGAAGAAGGAAATAAAAATTATCCTTCCATAAATAAATTTCTGAAAAAAAATACAGGAAGGAGTAAATTGGTTTAGTTTTTAGCAAGCTGGGTTTTGGTCGGTTGATAAAATCTTCCTAATTGTGTAAGCAGCTAAGAGATTGCCCAGGAATTTTATGGCATCTCTATTGCTGGAAGCCTAAAATAAACAAACAAACTACTCTGGTTAGGCTTTTGTCTTTGAGGAATGATGTGGGTGAAACTGATTGTGATGTGGAGGTTGAGAGGGGAATTCTTGAGGCTCTTTCCAGGCTTGCTTTCCAAGATTCTGTGCTGCGGCACTCCGAACTTGCTCCCGAGCTATGGTGACTTGCGGTAGACCTTAGCCAACCAAATAGTGTTGGTACACATATACTGGCTGACCAATATGGCATAAAATTTTGTTGTTTATTAAGTTATTTCTTTATATAAATCATCTCCTTGAGCACATCACATCTGGTTTGTTAGCTACATCTTATTACAGACATGTACTGTACCTTCTCATAGTAAGGTTTACATGTTCACTCATCAGAGCCTGTTTATGTTGTGTTTAATATGGTTGTCAAAGTTGCAATAATATTTCTGAAACCGTAGGAAAGACATTAAGTATATGAGGCTCTTTATTTCAGGTCTATGTTTTAAATAGGCTGTGTTAACTTGCTAGCAAACCTAAATCCACTTACTCTTTTCAGAAGTTCATGGTGCCTTGAGCATATTCAGTAGTTGCGTAATGGTTGCCTGGGAACTCGCTGCAACAGTTGTAGAAAAATCCTTTCTGAAAGGTCATTAAATAATTTGGAGTGTTACAGTATGTATGTTCTGTGCAGTAAGCCCAGAGAATACTGTTACTAAACGTTAAAAGTGGGCCACGTAAGTGCGAAGCACAAGTATGAGCTTATGGCACTAGGGATTTTATGGCAACTCGAAAAGGTGGTTGAGAAACCTGTATAAGCAACTGGAATTATTTTATAACATTAAATGTGACAAACTCAAAAATACATTATCTTAAACTATGTGTCTCTATTTAAATTGTCTTTGGTGCTCATTGTCATTTAGCACACATGGTCTTACTTGATTTATGCTTTAAGAAGCATAGAAATAGTTCGCAGCAAAGATGATTTGTAATACGTTATGTAAATCATCGTCTGAATCACTGGCTGAGACAAAGGTTTCCAGGGATGGGTATCTGTAAGCCGCGTTCTCTTTGCTAGTTTATAGGATATACACTGCTATAATCCCCAACTACGGAGATGTGACTCTTGCCAGGATTTGTATTAGCTGAAGTACGTAGGTCTAGAAAGTCATAGAATCACAGAATGGTTTGGGCTGGAAGGGACCTTAGAGATCACCTAGCTCCAACGCCCGTGCCGTGGGCAGCGACACCTTCCACTAGACCAGGTTGCTCAAAGCCTGGGGTTTAGTTCTTGCACCGAGAAAGCTATGTCATGTGAAAAAAAACTTGAAAAAAACCAGGTAGTATGGGAATTACTACTTCTACCCTTTTGCATTGCAGAACAAAATAAGCTTCATAAAAAATACTTTTATGAGCTTAAGGATAAATCTGAAGGTGTGCTTCAGCTGTATCTAAGGGCTCATGCATTTGTTCATCGCTCTCTATGCCAGGAAATTACAAAACCAGATTTTCTTCTCTCCTGAACACTTCTTGAGCTTTAGCTCAAACAGTCAAAGTTTGGTTTTGAAGATTTAATAAATGCAGGAGAAAAGGGAAAAGATTATTAGTGGATCGTTTACCGAAGTGTGATTTTTGTGAGGTCATTAAGTTTAGTGAGGAAAGAATAGAAACAGCTATCTTCTGACAAGTTTTGTCATGAATGATATAGTAAAGGAACAAGCTCTGCAATTATTTTGTTCTTTCCTTTATAATCCTGTAAGTAAAAGCTTTTTGTTTTGGATGTTGATGTTTTCTTGATTTCAAACTACGTGTTTTTTCAATTGCAGCTCAACCAGCAGGAGTTCCAGAGATCCTAAAGAAAAGTCTGCACAGTTGTTCAGTGAAGGGTGAAGAGGAAGTTTTTCTGATTGGCAAGAACTTTCTAAAGGGAACAAAAGTGATTTTCCAAGAGAACGTTTCTGGTGAGTGTGAAAGCAGTGATGGCTTGGGGTGCTGAAGAGGGCATGGTGTTTGGGTTTATGTTGGTTGATAAGGCTTAGCTACAGAGAGCCAACTGAGAAGCGGAATCAAAGGCACTTAAAATAAATGGCTTTATATGAATGTGCAATAAAGTATGCTTTTTAACTTTCATTTAGATGAGAATTCTTGGAAGGCAGAAGCTGAAATAGACATGGAATTATTTCATCAGGTACTTCTGTATTATTGTTGTTGTTGTTATAATATTTTAATAAATAAAAAATATTCTGACTCTGTTTCCAAAAAAAGATCAAATAAGCCTTTCCCTCTTCCTGTGCATTTCTAGAAATGCTATTCCTTTTTTTTCAAATAAGTTCTTTAGTGATCTGGTAGAATAGCATTTTTTGGGGTTTACAGAAGTATAATTGTTCAGTTTCTAACTGAGAACTTAGATACCACAGTAGGAGTGTGGTATATGAACTTGGTGAGCAAGTCTTTGCCCTTATATACAATGTAATTAAAAGGCCTAATACAATTTTTCCAGTAGTTTCCCTAAAGACCCATTAGATTCCTCCTGAGTGGAAATAAATTTTGTGTATGCCATAGTCTTTATACCTGGCTGAATTTCTGTTCCACTCTTGACATGCTTTCCAAAATATTTGTTTGTTCTTTTGACACAACTAAGTACCTTTATGGACTACTGGACTGAAATTAGGGACATTATGGGTCGTAAATGACGTCTAACAAACGTCATCTTTCTCGCGCCTGCGAAGGCAGTATTCGGTGCGTGCACTGGTAGCAATGATTTCTCGCTTCTAGAGGGATTCATAGTTGGGGAGCAGACAGCCTATCCCTCGTCGCTAGTACTGTGGATGAATGATTGCAAGCCCATTTTTTGATGTCTGCTCAGTCTTAAATCCGCTTAAGTGTAACATGAAACTGCATCCTCCATCTGTTCACACTGAACACAAAGACCGGGTTCAGCAGAACAGTGGAGTGTCTGAGTCCAGCAGAATTTGATGGCAAACTGCAGTTCAGTAAGGCGTGTTAGGCATAAGCTTATGTTTAAAGTACAGGACTTCACACGTCTTTCCTTTCTGCACCTTCCGTTTGAGTTGTAAGCTGCCAGTGAGCATGACACAGGCAGATTATTCGAATCTCTCTTCTAGCACAAGTTAGTTACCAGTTTACTTCACTGCAAGTGTAACTTGATCATGTTTCCCCCAATGTCTTTGGTTTTTATGGTGGTTTATAAGTCTGTTTCTGTTTTGATGGTTGTAAATACAATTAAGGTCAATAGCAATGAAATAAGATTTCTAATGTGATTTTTTTAAAAATTATTTCTGCATTGCAGAATCACCTTATTGTGAAGGTGCCACCGTATCATGACCAGCAAATAACCTCAGCTGTTTCTGTGGGAATATATGTGGTGACCAATGCTGGAAGATCACACGATGTGCAACCATTTACGTACACTCCAGATACATGTATGTAAAATGGGGAAGGAATGGCCAGTTGTACCTGCTAAGCATCTCATTTCTGATTTCATATTTAGTCCATACAATAGAAATGTTAAGTAACGTGCATCTTTTCAAACTCCTCTTGCTGGTGAGGTTTGTTCTGTTAAATAATGAAATGTAAAGGCTTGGCTTTCCTCATTTATGTGGCAAGTATCTCAAATTTCAACTGTGTGGAGGCAGCTGTTCTTACAAAGTAGCTTCAACTTCTAGTATAAGGTTCAAAATGTGAAGCTGAGGGAGGGGAAAAATAGACACTCTATATACAATGCACCAAATGCAACCAAAAAAATAGCACCAAGCTTTATCCTGAGGAAAGTTCAAGTATGACTGTATCATGTATTTTTGTTTATTTATTTATCTATATTACAACACACAATGCAAAAGTTTGTGTGGGTTTCAAAGAACCTTGATTTTTTTTTTTAAGGTAGAAGAAACTGTTTTAGTTTGCTTTGGTTTTTTTTTGCTTGTTTGCTTTTTTAACATTTTTCAATGTGTTTTGTCTCAACAGCTGGTACTCTGAATGTTAATGTGAAGAAGGAAATCTCCAGCCCAGCCCCACATTGTTCTTTTGAAGAGGCTATAAAAGGTACTAAATTGATTCTTATCATTGCTGTTAATAATTTAACTATAAATTCCTACTCAAATTCGAAGGAATGAATCAGACATCCTGTGAAGATAAGTCTGTGTTTATAAAATCTGGCCATATTCTTACAGTGAGGTTTGTTTTCTGATTCTGAATATTTTACTTTATAACCGTATTCCTTTAAGTATATTTTAACATGAGCTGGTATAGAACAAAAACTTTGCAAAAAAAATATTTAAAAATGAAGTTTTCTTTTTTCATGGCTCAGACCCTGCAGTCTAATATTCATTTAATATGCTTGCAAGCGAAGAAGAAAAAAGAAAAAAGCCTAAGATGGCAGTTAATACAAAGGATTTAGAAACTGTGTTGTGCTATTTTAAACAAACACACACGTAAAGGTAGCGGTGGGTAAGAACTGAGTACTGAAAAACACAAACATGCCAACTCGGTATTTTTCGGAAGCTGTCCAGTAGTTTTATAAGACTGCTTTCAGTGGGTCTAAAGAGTTAAGAGTGCTAATTCTGGCAATTTCAACTTACTCCTTTCAGTGAGGTTTTTTTTTCCCTGACGATTCTGTCCATGCAAAGTTTGTCATTGTGATCCAAGAGAGCAAGTTTTAGGTTTGCCTGGTTTTTAAGTGTGAAGTGAATCGATCCTTCCGATACTGAAGTGAAGCAGAGGAAGGAAATGTTTCTTAGTTGATTGTTAAAACTATGGTAGTGTACAAAGGTTAATGGAAATTTCCGTAGCCTGCTCTGGTGAAAGCAGGTTGAAAGGTAAGCGAATTAACAACGTGATCACAAGTTTGATAGGAATCCGTAGCTTCAGGTTAAAATAATGAAGCTCGTGTTTGAAGTTAATAGCTTGATCTTGGCAGGGGATATATTTACAAGTTGACTTTACAACTTGTTAGGAAGGATAATACAAGATATGATGCGTTTAAACTTGCAGAGAAAATTTGGCGGAGAAATATGCAAAAATATTTATGGCAATGGAACAAGCTGATAAAAGGACTGGTAAGAGCTCTGGTAGCAAGATTAAAAAGATGAGAAAAACAATAACTAATGTATCAGGGCAAGCCTGACATCCATCTAATTTAGTATGGAGGCTTAACCAAGGGAAGATACCAACTGCTTCAGGAGAACATCTGCTGTTCCTAAGAACACAATGTGCTATTTCTGTTGCTTCATGTCCTCCATTTAATTTATGTGATAAATTTTAATTTACTTTCTTGCGTGGGTTTTCTGCTAGCCAGCTCCTGTACGTATTCTATACTCTAGATTGATGAGGAACCAGAGGTCAGACAATTTTGTCTGCTTTATGTACTTTGTCACTGCATATGTCCCAGCCCGTCCTTCCTCTGTTCTGAAATGATAAAGACCAGGTGGGGATCCGGTGGGCTGCCACTTCCTTCCTGTTTCCTTTCACTGGGAGCAAAAAAAATCCTAGAATTCATAATTTCTTCAGTGGCATCATTTCCAGCAGCCCTGGCCCAATGGAACAAACTGTTGCTGCCAGGGATGTTTAAGTTATCTATTGAGCTGCAGGGCCTTTCTCTTCCTATCACAAGCAATTTTAATCTGTCTCGGGTATCTGTGAATATTCCTTAAAATAATTTCTATTACAACATCAGCATATGTAAAAAAAAAAAAAAAAATGTGGCTTCCCAAAGCCATTACAGATTCTTAGCTCTAACATTTTAAGAGTCTGCAGATTTGACAGACTTCAGTGAGAAGTTACGTTTCAAGACAACACATTTATAATTCTAAGCTGTTCTGTAAAACTTGAGGAAGGTGGGGTGTATGGACAACCATGTGGTTCAGGTCTTCGCCTTCTAACATTGAAGCAGTGCGGGAGCATTGTTTTTAAGTGTTAATGATGGTTTCGGTTTCCAGCTTTGGGAGAAAAGGGAAAAGAGGGTGTGTGTGCCTTGATAAGATGGTAACTATTCAGAAGTTCTAAACTAAGTGTATTACAAAAACATACTAAAAGACCAAAACCAACAATGTTTATCTGCTCTTGAAACTTCTTCTTCATTATTAATCTCACTTCTTTTTTTCACTCTTCCAACCAAATACGTCACTGTGAACAAACATACAATTTCTAGAATTTAATTTGTATACCACTGGGATTTTTTTAATGACGTAATTTTTTTTTATTGTTTCTGATGAAGACAACATGATTAATCACATAGGAGAGAAAAGCTTATAAATTGTGACTACGGTATTGAAAAAATACTGACTGCTGTCTTTAAAACCACTGTATGACTAAGCTGTCCTGAAGTAGACATATTTTAGAGTGGTCTCACTCACGTCGCATTCCCTGCCAGTAGCACAGCCCAACACGTCACGTCACGGGGCTTGTATTTCTGGAGCCACCCCAAACCTGTGAGTTAACAGAAGGAGGGAAGGAGCTGATTTGGCTGTCGGTATATTGACAGCTGTTGCCCTGCTGACGACTGAGAATTTATTGCTGGAGACAAAAAATAACATTTCAGGAGAAAGTCTTTGGTTTTGCATAGAACAAACACACAAGGACTGTTACTGAGGATGTGGCGTACTGTTAATATAAATGCGCAGAAGTTTTACTGCCATGTTATTGTAATACTTAAATTTGTTTAAAGCATGGAGATCTGTTGCTTTATGTTGAAGATTAATTCTTTACTTAAAAGTACTTATGGAATGATGGTTTTTACAGACTTTCCCCTTGGTTTGTTTTAAGCTCAATTTCAGCAGTATTTGAAATTTGAAGTTAATTTCATTCACAGCAAAGATCTCAGCTAAGATTTTTTTGGTAATTTTTTTTTTTTAATGTGGAAAATTAAAAGGAAAAATTAAAACTAAAAAGACCTAATTAATGTTAAGAACCCACCTTTCTACTTTAAAAAAAAAAAAAAATAGAAAAAATAGGCACTGCAAAGGCAAAATAATGACCTGCTTTTACTACAGAACTGCCATGCAGATTTGTCAAGTTTTTGCGCGATTAGTCCTTTAACAACAAAAATTCAGTCTGAATGCTTTGAACACTCTGTTCACGTAGTTACCTGAAAACAGACATTTTTCAAAACGAAATAGAGAAGTTGTACAGTTAAAGTGCAGTAAAGTTTAAAATCTGATAATTTGTGGAAAGATGTCTTAAGCTTTTGTTTTTGTAGTTCCATCAGTTGGTGGATGGCTGTCCTGGTCTAGAAAGATACGAAATGGAAGAAAAAGAAAACTATGACATTGCTCTTAGTGTTAAAAATAATCTCTCGAGGTTTCAGTTGTTCTAGGATTATTTGAAGTATTCAAATGTTTGCACTGATCTCTTGGCATATTAGCATCTTAGATGAGGATGGCAGCTCCTCTCTCAGGGAAGCAGGCCACAGCTAGAAACCCACTCTCTGCATAGTTAATCTTAATATTCCATTGCCCTTTTATTTTTATTTGTGACTGCAGCAGTGAAGGCCACTGGTTGTAATCTGGAGAAGGTAAACATTCTTCCTAGTGCCTTGATAACTCCACTCATGCCAAGCAGTATGATTAAGAATGAAGATGTGGCTCCGATGGAAGTAAGTGCAGAAAAAAGATCTCCCCCTGTCTTCAAGGTAAGTTTGATTGTGATCTGAAGACAGTAGCTTTAATAATCTTAGCTACATCTACCCCTCAGTTTGTGTTCTAATAGTAGAGAAGAGTAGCACACAGGTGAATGTGTCCGAGAGAGTTCTGGGCAAAACATATGACTACAATAATAGACAATTTCCTTTGAAAGTCACTTATCTTGTTCCCGCATTCCAACAGATTGATTGATGATATGATGATGAATTTTTTTTTGTCCTGTGACACAGAACTAGTAAATTACTCTAAGAACATTATTTTAATCACTTCCTAACATTGCTTTCATTAAATTGTACTTTGACTCTTTCCTTGAAGTAGCATTTCCTGTGCTAGTCGTTTGCTTCCTTGTTTGGTTATGGAGAGATTTGGTTGTATGGAGAGATACATAGCCATCAAATCTTCCGTCCAATCTTTCCTAAACGTAATGGATTGGTGGAAGTTTTATAAGCATAACCTGAGTAAGCTTATGACTTGCTTAATGTATTGCTCTTTTCAGGCTTCAAATGTGGTTGGACCAACTCAACAAACATTGGAAAACAGTATGTCCAGCATATCAACTTCTGCTTCCCATTTACCTTCTGAAAATGAAAACCAGCAACAAATACAGCCGAAGGTGTATAATCCAGAGACACTAACTACTATCCAGACGCAGGACATTTCCCAGCCCGGTAGCTTTTCAGCAGTCTCTACTCCAGGTCAGCTGCAGAACAGTGATGCATTATTGCAGCAAGCTGCACAGTTCCAAACAAGAGATTCCCAAACCAGAGAAGTCTTGCAATCGGATGGCACCGTAGTCACTTTGTCACAATTAACTGATGCATCACAACAACAACAGTCTACACTCTCAGAACCAGCGCAGGCATTGCAGCAACAGATTTCATCAAGTATTTTCTCGTCGGCAAGTGGTGTGAGTCAGTTACAGAACACTATACAGCAACTACAAGCTGGAAATTTTCCAACTAACACTGCCACTGGCAGCAATAGAAATGTTGACTTGGTGCAACAGGTATTGGAAGCTCAACAGCAGTTATCTTCTGTTTTATTTTCTGGTTCAGACAGCAGTGAGGATGTTCAAGATCAGCTAAATGCAGATATCTTTCAGCAAGTTAGCCAAATACAAAATAGTGTGAATTCTGGGATATTTTCCTCCTCAGACACCGCTGTCCATTCCAGACCAGAGAACCTTTTGCCCGGACGAGCTGAAAATGTTCACTCACAGCCTGAAAATGCATTGTCCAATCAACAGCAGCAACAGCAGCAGCAGCAGCAGCAGGCGATGGAGACTTCTGCAGCAATGGTGATAGGAATCCAGCAAAACATTTGCCAAGCTGCAACACAGATGCAGTCTGATTTGTTCTCTTCAACAACTTCAGGGAATGGAGCCCTCCAACAGTCACCTGTATACCAGCAAGCTTCTCACATAATGAGTGGGTTATCAACAAGCGAAGACATGCAGATGCAGTGTGAATTATTCTCGTCATCTCCTGGTGTTTCTGGAAGTGAGACTGCTCCCGCTGCTCAGCAGCAAGTCTCCAACAATGGACCTCCTATGTTTCAGGCATCAAATTCTGCAGACGGAGAAGAAGCTTCTGGTCAGAGTAAACAGATGCAAAGTACTGTATTTCAGACCATGGTTCAAATGCAGCATAGTGGAGAAAGTCAGTCTCAAGTTAATCTCTTTTCATCTACCAAAAACATGATGACTGTTCAGGCAAGTGGAACTCAACAACAAGGAGGTGGTCTGTTCCAGCAAGGCGGAGAAATCATGTCTATTCAGTCGGGAAGCTTTATGCAGCAGTCTCCACACTCACAAGCTCAGCTTTTTCACTCTCAGACTCCTATTGGTGATGCTCAAAATATATCACAGGAAGCACAAGGCTCTATTTTTCACAGTCCAAATTCCATTGTCCACAACCAGACCAGTACTAATTCCTCAGACCAACTGCAGCCTCCAATGTTCCACTCGCAGAACGCCATGGGTGTGTTACAGAGCTCTTCAGTTCCTCAAGACCAGCAGTCTGCCAGCATGTTCCTTTCCCAGAGTTCAATGAGCAACCCTGCAGCTCAGGAAGAACAGATGTCGTTCTTTACAAGCCCAAATTCCATTTCTCCTCTTCAGACAGCAACAAACACTGAACAGCAGACTTCTTTCCAGCAACAGACACAGATATCTCATATCCAGAGTTCTATGCTTCCCCAAGAACAGCCCCAGACTCAGCCTGCTCAGCAAGGTTTGTTTCAGTCTCAAGTGTCACTAGGCTCCATCCAGTCCAGTTCAATTCCCCAGAACCAACAAGGAACTATCTTCCAGCCTCAGCATTCGATAGTTGCTATTCAGAGTAGTCCTCCATCTCAGGAGCAGCAGCAGCAGCAGCAGCAGAACATGATGTTCAGTAACCAAAATGCAATGAGTACAATTGCTTCTCAAAAGCAGAACATGATTTTCAATCCAAATCAAAACCCAGTTACCAATCAGGAGCAACAAGGCCAGTCCATTTTTCATCCACAGACGAACATGGCGTCAATGAACCAGGAGCAGCAGCCCATGCAATTCCAGAGTCAGACTACAGTGTCTTCTCTTCAGAATCCTGGATCCAACCAGGCTGAAGCACAGCAGCCAGCCATCTTCCATAACTCACCCCAGATTCAGTTGGTCCCAGGGTCACCAAGTTCTCAAGAGCAACAAGTCACCCTCTTCATCTCTTCAGCTTCCATGTCTGCCTTGCAGAATAGTATGAGCCAGCAAGAGCTGCAGCAGTCTCCTATGTACTCTTCTCAAAACAGCATGGCAGGAATGCAAGGAACTGCTTCACCACCCCAGCAGCAAGCTTCTTTATTTCACAACACAGCAGGAGGTGCTATCAACCAGCTGCAGAATTCTCCTGCTTCATCTCAGCAAACATCAGGAATTTTCCTGTTTGGCATTCAAAACAGTAAGTGGTAGATGCCTGACTCTGAGTTTACAATTTAGAAGAGGTACTAATTGGGGTCCACAAGACAATGATTATTCAATTCTAAGATACTTCCTTACCAAAAAAAGAAAATCCTGAAATAAGTAATGTAGCGCTACAATTGAGAATACACATACTCATTGTGTTGCCCTGAATGTACACTTACGTTGCTGATTTTGCATGAGAACTCTTCACTTAAATACCTGTTGGTCTTCTTACACTTAGGATTAACAAAAACAGGTGACAAAACCATCTTAGAATTGTGTGTATATTTATATAGAAATGTTATATATAATATTATTGACAATACATATGCAAATAATAGATAAAATACATGTACACACTTAAAAAAAATAATTACACCTTCTTAAGACAGCTCCACTGATCTTTCTTGTGCTGCATTTGATGTCCACAATGTGTGGAATGACTTTCTCCACACGTTATTGAAAGGAAGGATTTTTTTTTTTTAAGCTGCATAGTCCAGAGAAGTGTCTGCTGAAGTCTATTTGAAACTCCTTTAACTTCATAAGCTGGCACTTTTCCGTATCTCATCTCCGAGTCTAGCCTTTATGACAAGTTCTTTGGGATGTAGATGCTTTCATCTGTCTGTAAAGGGCTGTACATACCTGTGAAGCTCCAGAAGTAGCGAATGGTGATTATAGCATGTTGTAAAGGATGTGGACAGAAAGCCGTAGCTGTGTGCTTGGTCTGTGCTTGTACCTGAGCATGTGCTTTGCTGTATGAACTCTCTGACAGTCAGGCCACAAACAGCCCAGCTTCTCCACGAAGCTGAAGGTAAGGCTAGAAATGGCAGGAGAGGTGACCCTATTTGCAGAGTTACAGAAGGAGCTGGTGGATACCTTGGCTGAACTGAGGAAGACACATCTGTAGTCAATAAAGACAAAGCATGGGCATACTCAACACTTAGGCCCGGAGGGAGTGGGGGGCAAAGGCGGCCACGTGAACGAAAGTGCATGTAACTTTCTGCACAGTTTATAGACGATACGGATGTATGTAAAGAAGGCGGCTAATTCACTGCACGTATTAACCTAATTTAAATGCTCCTTTGTTCTTCACTTACTGCTTAACAGACTGTGGGCAGCTGCTAACTTCTGGACCAGCTACGTTGCCGGATGAGTTGATGGCTATAAGTCAGCCAGGTCAGCCACAGAGCGAGGGACAAGCAGCGGTGCCGACGCTGCTCTCCCAGCAGATATCTGAGACTCCTCCGCTACCTTCAGCTATGGCAACCAATCAGAATATTGAGAAAATAGATGATCTGCTTGTGTCATTGCAAAACCAGGGGAACAATATGGCTGGCTCGTTTTAATTAGTCAAGTAAGTAATGTGTTCGGGTTGCTGGATTCTTTCCTGCCATGCATACTTTTGTTCAGTAAGTCTTTACTTCGGAGTGTATCACCATGCTCTAAGAGATCAGCTGAAGTACCAGTACTGCTGAATTAAGAATATAATACCAGTGGCTAGAATGGCTATTAGAAACAGTTAGAGGCCAGAATTTGTACAAAACAGCTGGTTGAGACTGGGTCTTGTCGTTCAGTTGCTGTATGTTTTGTCATCCGCTGTTACCGTCTAGTACTTTATTTGGAAGGAGAGTAGATCGCTGTCAGCTTGGCACATAAAAGCGTTGTGAAATATGACTGTAGTTAAAAACTTAAGGCTTATTGAGTAAATAACACCTCGAGTCTGTACTATTCTGAAGTTACCCCCTGGGTTACAATAACGTAATGTGAAAACAAGTTTCGGTAGAATATGGCGGCTATTGAGAGTGTGCCACATGCTGAGCCCTTGTTAAAAGCGAGCTGCCACAGTCAGCTCTTACTGGGAAACATTCTGCTCTTAGAAGGTGCCTTTTTCAGAGAGGTGAACGAGGCCTCCACTATGAATGAGTACCAAGAACCAGGAGGACTCTGGAATCTGGTATTGTCCGCAGTGTGTAACTTGGCTCTGGTTAACTGTGTTGCCATCCTAAATCCCCCATAAGTTTCACTTAAGTGATACACTTCATTTTCTAATCTAAACTGTTTTGTATATGAAGTTATGAATTAAAAAAAAAAAAAAAGTGGAAGGAGAGTAATCCTGCTCTAGAAAGAGAGCTGCATTCCGATACTCGCTCATAGTTTCCTGTCTGCTTGTAAAGAACACTTTGAGGATGAAGGAACTACATAGAAATAAGAGGATTACTTTTGTTAGTTATGCCTAACTTTTTTGCTTGCTTGTTTTTTCCTGCAGAAATTCTGTGAAGAAAAAAAGTGATGATTGCCCAGATCCTCTCAGACCTTCCGACTCTGGATTAGGCTGTGTGGAACTGATTGCTTCTGTCAAAAAGTGGCCCTCTTCTCTAAAGAGCACAGACGTGGCCGATTGCAGCGTCTAGCACCTAAGGCTATGACCATAGTATTTGGGATTTGTAGTGCCAATAATGCTGAAAAGCTATGCTTTGTTTTACTAGGGCATGGGATTGTACTGTTACTAGACTCCTAAACCTCATTACGAGTGGGGTGCTCTGTCAACTTAAAGCATATCTGGTCAGTTATTATTGTTGTTAGAAGGTAATACACATTACCACGTTTACTTTTTTTATCTTCCTCTTCCTTCTTCACATCCCCTCTTTTGATTAGAAAAGCTCGTGAAGCAGAAACATCCAATGCCTGTGACGTGAGCCATGGCTCCTGGCTGTCAGTGGGTGAAGGGGTCGCACGTTTTACAGGGGAGCGGGAGAGCTAGTGCTGCGATTCGTTAATTGTAGGAGGTGGCAGTGAAAAATACTGATACCTGTAATAAACAAGCAGAGAATTGCTTGCTACTGTAGATAGCCAGAGGTGGGTGCTTCCCACCTGAGAACGTGATTAACGGTTTCTGTGTCCCTTACATGTAACTGTAGATAGAGCAAGGGTTTGGTGGCTCTAACAAAATGAAGAAATGAAGGGGAACTTTCAATTAAATTCTGCTCTAAAAATCTTATCCTCTAAAATACCTTCAGCTTGCAAGGAGGATTCTGCCTGGCTGAGGAGAGAACTCCTCTGTCTCTCTCACTCTGACTGTATGGGTTAGGACTCGGTAAAGCTGCGTTACCCATTCTCAAACCAGCCTTCTCCCTTTTGTTCTTTTCATGGTTTTCCTTCTCTCTCCCTCAGTTTCGTATTACGTTTTTAAAAAAGACATAAATATCCTACTGGCTTTAAAGATCAGAAGCAGCTTTTAGGAATTCATGGCGCTAAATTGCTTAGTCAGGAGAAGCTTTGACAAATAATCAAGGATTAAGGAAAGAGGAAGCAATTTCTCCACCACCTTCTCAATGCAGGAATCCCCCTTAACTGTTACTCATGTAAATCTTCAGCTTGACTTTACTCCAAGTAGGGGGCAAATTACATCATTTTTAAGCATTCTTGAAAATTTCACTTCATGCTGAGCTGTTGCATCTTTGTAGCATATTGAGCTCATTGCAATTTTGAAGTGATTTTTTTTTTTTAATACCAAGTCTAGTTTCTAGATTGTCGTGTCTCGATTGAAAAACAAACAAACAAACAAACAAAAAATTGGCTGATGTTACAGAATGTAAAAACAACCCACTCCAGACCATGCAGTTGTATTGTGAGGCATGTGAATTTTTTGGGTGCTCCAACTATCCAGACAGTTTTGTGATATCTCACTACAGCCTCATTCAGATACTCGTTTCTTCTCCTTCTGCACGTAGAAAGCTGTTGCTGCAGTTAGAGCCGGACAGCTGTCGTGTATGGCTATTATGCCTTGGTAGAGTGTAGTCGGTATCATGTCATTTTTCATTTTTGTTATTTTAAATAACAAAGAATAGTCTGTAAATGGTTTTTAAGTTACTCTAGTCTGTTTACTGTGTGTTTTTTCCCTTAACTTGTGTGCTTAGTTGAGCCGTGTAGAGTTTTTGTTTGTTTTAATGGGTTTTCCTGTTTGTCAGTCTGTCCTAACGTTCACTTTCTCTTTCTGTCTCTCTCTTTCTCTCTCTCATTGAGAGGCATTGAATTACGTTTTCAGTAGTAAGGCTTCTTGCCGATATGAAGGGAACTTTTCAGAAAGAGACCTGCTCTGGGTCATTTAATTTTGAATACAGTTTTCAATCGTTCAAGTTTTGGATGGTTTATATCTAATGTGTGTTTCATTTTTTTGGAAAGCTATATTTTGTATTTAGGAAATGGTATACTATTTTGCTATTTGTACTGAGTGAGTACATTGGCATAAATATAAAAATTTATATATATACATATATATAAAATATTCTTTTTGCCACACATTTTTGTGGTAAATTTGTGAGTTTGTCTGATGTTCTACCACAACGTGGCGTCTGATAACAGTGGGGTGGGGTGGGGTTTGTTATGTCTTTATTGCGTATTTAAGTACTTTTTGCAACATAAATAACTTGTTCATCTCTCGCCATTCCATCAGGCAATTTGTTGTTCCAACTGGCTATGAGAAGCTTCACTGTGTGTTTTGATGTGTCTGTCACTCAGCAATACGATCTAGTAAGGAAACCCGTAGGCATTTAGGCGTATATAAAATAACGGGGTTTCACTCAGAATGAGCCATTCAGCTTCTATCCACTATCATTGTCTATTTAATATTTTATTATTAGCGCCTCTGTGTTTTAACTCTTAATTTATGATTATGCTAAAATGTTTAAAATTTTAATCATGATAAAAAGAATTCCCTGCTTCATAATGTCCAGAGCTGCTTTATAACCCTGAACCATACTTTTTCTCTCTGCGATTATTTTTTTTTTTTCCTGCTAAGACAAAATATTAACAGAATCCTGTTATGGTTCATGACATGAAAACAGCAATCTTGCAGCATTGACTAAATGCTATATGAGGCTATGTAGAAGACTGAGAATTATGGACCGAAACAACTTCCATGTGGTCGTGGAAGTCGATAGCCAGTTATTAAAAAATGAACTAGTGGCTTTTGCAGGATCGCAGTCCCAGAACAAGCTGTTGGGTGTCATCTGGGGCCTTCATACACAGAAGAAGTAATAGGAATGATAAATTCACTTGTGTGCTGCTTCAGTTCGTTCCGTTGTTCCGAAGGGGTGTATCCTTACGTTGATGTGCTGTCGGACAGTGCCAAGTCACCAGGGACCAATTCTCCATTTAACAAGATGGGTGTCCAAAAGAGAACTTCATACCAAGACTGCTACAGCTCCAGGGGAAGGGTATGTTTGAATTGTGTGCGTATTTTAGGTTGCTTACGAAGAGGAAAAAAAAAAAAAAGTTTAAAAAAAAAAAAAGGGCTGTGCTATCACATTTTTCACTTCTGGATAACACCTTTTTCTTGTGTTAAATTTATCTCGTTCATTTTAGGTCAATGTTTAAATGTACAACACGTTGAACATGTGATTTGGTTACAAAAAGTATTTGTCTTACGAATGAAGAGATTGCTCAGCGGTTGATTAGTGCCTGACCTGCTGCTTGCAAACGGCTGTTACAGAGGATAAAGAGAGGTTTGATAAGCCGGTGAAGAGCTTAAAGACAGGCTGCAGGATTTCATGGCAGAAAGACCCAAGAACAGTGTGAGCCACATCTGTATTTTATCGGAGTCCTGAACAGTTACATTTGTGATTTAAGCAGTTGATAATTGGAGCTTACTCTGCCTTTTTTTTTTATCCCTGTGTGTACTCCTCTGCATGCTGACACCGGCGTGCCTGTTGGCTGTGAGCGGACGGCGTGCTTGCCTGCGGACGTGAGGCGGTGGCATCATGTCTAGTCCGTTTTGGTTGAGGAAGTTAGAAGATACCAAGACATTAGTCTCTATAAATTTAAAGTTCCTGACATTATTACAAAGGGGAAGTTACTATCATATCCACAAAGCGGCAACTAAATATAGAAGATACTACTAGGTGAAAAATGAAAAACGGCAGAGCTGCCTTGCTGGGATGGGTTCTCTGTATCTTCTTTTTTCTGCTGCTTGAGCTTGCTCTTAAAGATTCGTTGAATCTGGTTCCCCACACTGAATGTGGGCTGTACTCTCCAGCTGTATATGCCTCCGCAGCACCCGTGCTCCGCGCTCCGCACAGCGTCCGTGGTGGTTTACAGAGCAGCGGTTTTAGGGAGAGGGACCTGCTAGCCACCGGACGTGACTTCTGCACACGCTCTCTTCTCCGCTTATACACTGTATGTGTGTGTATATATGTATAAAAAAATCACAGGAGTAACACATAATAATAATAATAACAATAATGTTGGCTAAACATCTCCTCTGGTAGGAAGTTACTGGTGCTTTGTGCTTAATTAGCCAGTCCACGTTTTGTTATTAATTGCCTCTTCACTGTCTGATCTTTAGCAGTTCTTCAAGCCAAATGCTTTGCTATTATTTTCACCTGAAAATAGTTCAAGAAATAATTTCAGCCTTGCTGTTTCAAAGTGGATGTTTAGTCACCAATCATTTTGTTACAATTACTTTTAATTACTGACAGCGTGGTTACTTCCGATTTAGTTCTAAGATAGAATAAAACATGAGCAGTTAAGCGTTTGTTACTTTGGCAGGTTTTTTTACTGGAAATACTCAGTCTGGGCAGCTCTATCAGTGGACATTCCCCTAATTTAGATGAATTTTTTTTTTTTTTTAAAGCTTCTATTGTGATTTTAATTTAGCATACAGTTTCTAAAAAGAAAACTTGTCTGAATAGATTTTTCTACTCTCTTACTATCTCTCCAGAGTGCTCCGAAAGAGCACTAAGCAAGTCAGAAGGTTGCATTTGTCTTGAAACACAGTTTAAGTCACTATTCGAGTAGCAGGAAAGGTGATTTATTAAAAGGCAGGATCAAAAAAGTTGTTATTGGACTAAAAAAGCTACACGTCGTTTCCCCCAGGGGTACGTGTGTGTGTGCACACCCACGTGCGCATCCATTAGAAGTTGGAAAAGAATTTTCAGTTTTTGAACCTCACGCCTCTGTGTGGCAAGCTGTTGGGTTGTTTTTTCAGGAGAGGAGCACAAGGGATTACGGACGTTTATCTGAGTGATGGTAGAGCAGGGACGAGGAGAATGAATTGCTTTGCACGCCCTGAGCTGTGAGTTGTAGGTGGAAGGTGAGAAGAAGAAACATCGATCACGGGTGACTTCTCATGAGTGCAGGATTTATTTCCAAGGAATAGGTGTGGTTTGTGTTCCTGGCGGCAGCTCCGTTGTTTTAGAACCTCAAAGGCAACTGGTACCGAGATGCTTTTTTGTTTGGGGTGTTTGTCTTAATTTGGAGGAGTCTTTTGGGATAGATTGTGAACATTTCATGTTCGTGCTCGGGCCAGTGATGCTGGTTGCGTACAACGGTAGTCCCCGGAGCCTACGAGCGGAGGCGCGCCTGCCCATGCACGCCGCCGGCGGGGCGTCGAGCGCGGAGGATCCCTGCTGGAAATGTCAGAGATGTTGCTGAGACACGAGGAAAAAGGCAGCAGCACATAAACTCCTGTAAAAGTGTACTCGTAAAATTCTCTAGCTGGGGAGGGGGCTCTGAGGGGTTACGCAGGAGGAGAGGCTTTGCCTTTCTTACAATCTGTATAGGTATGTAAATACGCAATGCCTGTATATTCTAGGGTTATATATATGTATATAGAGGAATCGTATATCTATTATATATAAATAATTAGTAGACACACACGTAATACCATTATATTTACGTTTTTATAAACCTGAAATAATGTTACTTTTCCTTAGTCTGAGGTTATTTACCAGGGTTTTTGTAGTAACTCATTAATAGCTGTATGAACACCTTTCAGTACTGTACGTGTGACGCTGTTGGTAACGTTGCTCCAGAAACTTGCTCTGCTTGTGAACGTCACTAATACCCATGGGTTGAAAACAGCTGTACACTTTTTTATTTTTATATATTTTTATTAATATTTGCAGATGTGGTGTTAGCAAAAAAAATAGTAGAACCAAGAGCCTGCCCACTGGATGGGCTCGGGACGCGGGCGCAGG
>NW_010556103.1:733-4629 GCF_000687285.1 Phaethon lepturus | reverse complement strand
CAGCAGCTCCCTCCCGGCGGGGGTTATTGATTGTTCTTGCACAGCGAAGGATCCCGGCTGCTGCTCAGCTGGGCTGGTTTGCATCGGGAAGATGAAGCTTAATCTGTCGTTCCTCTCTAGTCTGACAAAGGCAGGCATCTTTTTAATTTTTTGTTTTTTAAACTTTGTACCGCAACAGTCAGTATCTAGAAAGCTCTCTCCTTGAAAGCTGGTGACAGCTCTCCTTGGTTTCTAGCCATGAGGAACCCTGCCCCAACTTGTGCTGATTTCTTACAGATTGCGTGAGAAATTAAACTCTAAAAGAAATACAGTTGGTAAAAAAAATAGCGTGTGCTTTGTCCGCCACGACTCTTCATGCCGAATCAGGAGTGTTGCACTGCAACGTGGTGTTAGGTTGATGGGCAGATACTATTGTCCTGGTACAGGCTTTATCAAGCACCTCTGCCAAAGCAAATGTCCTTACTCTTCCCTTTGAGCCCTCGCCTTGCAGGTCTGGTCCCCGCTGCTTCCAGAGATGGAGAGCTTCTGTAATTTTTGCTGTGGCTGTTCATGAAACTGCCTCATAACATCCAGGTGTCCTGGGAGAGGGGTGAGGATCCCGAGGGTTTCCCCGCTTGCTGCGGGGCCCTTACTGACACTCTTGCAAGCGCTTGGTTCAGACTCCAAAACTCCGACACCCAGCAGCAGCCCACTGTAAAACGTTCCAGTTGTGTGCACTTGCTCTGGGATTCAGATTAGCGGGGGGTCCTGGGTTCAGATCCCCTTAAATGGCCTTCACTTCTCTTCAGTCCCTGCAGCTGCCCCCCTGCGAGTCAGGGAAGGTCTGGCCCGCGTGTCCCTCGTGCAGGCAGGTCCCCACGCGGCAGCGCAGCCGGCCGAGGGGCCGGGATGACGGCGCTCGGGGGGGGAAACTCCCTTGTGAAAGGAGAGAGCGTGGCACATCTGGGTGTTACAGAACTGGGAACGCGTTCCCCTGTCCCGCTTAGTAGACCACAGTATTCCTGAGGCTTTTTTAAATTCTGGACACTTTGAAATCTTTACACTTGAGCTCATTATTAGTGAGTAAGCTCCAAAAAACTTCAGAGCAGAGCTTTCTACCTCTGTTACTTAGCTGCATCCTTGCGTGGTTTACCCGCCTTTCTGCCATGCGTTCCTGGAGCGCACTGATCGACCGCTGAGCTGCCTCTTCCACTGTCCTGCAATGTGAAAGTAGCACCAGATACTCCTTTGTGCATTTCTGTGTATATGGCTTTCGTAGTTGGGATTTTCAAAGCACTGATACCCGGTGTTTTCAGTTTGTTCTATGAGGGGATATTTCATTTGCATCTATGTTTTTAGCTATCCTGTGATAACTTGTTGAATATTAAAAAATAAAAATATTTTGCTTCTATTGGGACATTTGTATACTCGCGACTATATTTCTGTAAACAGCTGCAGTCAAGAATAAAACAATGAAAGTTTTCATTTTGCAGTGTAAAGTCTTGTTGTGTGTTTTTCAAGGGCATCTCCTCTCTGCTGGGAGAAAGTGTCCATTCCTCAATATGGAGTCAACCCATCTGGGAACCGTATGGCGTCGGGTCAGGAAATACTGGGAAGGTGGGAGCCGCTCTGTGCCTGTGCTGTGTCCCGCTGGAGTTGTTGCACAGGGTCGTGTGTGCACTTTGAAAAATATACTGCAACGTTTCTTTCCGCTTTTGTGTGTTAAGGCTGAAGTAACCATCTTTGCTCCCGTCTTTAGTACCCCAGCCTGCAAATTACAGAGCATTCAGAGAAATTGTTTTCACAGTCCACCTGAGGCAGGGCCCTGGCTCCAAGGGACCTGAGGGGCGATGCAGAGGACTCCCCCAGGATGGTCTGGGAGCTGTTCTGCCCAAGGGAGGCAGAGATGACTGGAATGAATGGCCTCTCCAGCAGAATTAGTACAGTCCTACTTTATCTGCATCTTTGGTGTATTCATGCTACCATGCTAAAAGTGATCTGGGGCTCATCGAGTCTTGGGTGCGTCGTCCCTTTCCTGCTGTCCTCCTGCAGGGATGTAACAGCGGGCAGGACCATGGGGCCGGTGGCCAGGATCAGTAATTTTGAAAAATTACAACAGGGGTAAGAATAAATGCTGCAATTACCCCGAGAGCTGGGCAGAATCCTTTACTGTGAAAGGTCTAAGCAGATCACCCAGAAAGCCTTTCCCCAGCGCCTGCCCCTTCAGCCTTGTGCCCACTGCCAGTGTCGGAGATGGCTGTGCTGCAGAGGGAGAAACGCAACCCCCTGCCACTGGGTTTTGCCCTTCTGGAGCTGCCAGCCCCCTCATTGCTGACATGGGACAAAAGAAAACACCCCCAGAAACCCTCCTCAGCCCCCTCTTCTTCTTGAGGCTCAGAGGAAGGCACAGCCTGGCCCACGAGCCTGGCACAGGCAGCCACAGAAACAAGACTGAGCCACGGTGCTATGGGGTTTTGTGTTTATTAGCAACGCAGCCATTGCCTGGGCCTGGGGCGTGCCGGGGGCTGAGCAGAGAAGCCGCTACCTCGCCCGGCTCCCCCCGGTTCTGGCAGACCACAGTGGGTCAGCGCCTCCCCCAGCTCCCTGACCATACCCCACCACCAGAGGAGTGTGGAAGGAGAGGCCCGGCTCCTGCCCCGGGTGGCTGCCTTCGGAAGGGGGCTGGGAGAGGCGGTCAGGCAGCAACATGCAAGGCCTGGGCAGATGGTCCCTCGCAGCACCGGCTGCAGAGGCCCCCTCCCACCCTTCACCTCCTCTTCACAAACTTCTTCGTCACAGCGTTGGGGTTCAGGCGCCTCCTGCCAGCGCCCAGGGCCGCGTCCCGGATTTGCAGGTTGGCCGCGCGGCTGTAGACGTCATTTTCTGCAAAGGGCGAGACCCCGGCGATGTAGTCAGGGTCGAAGACGTTGGTCTTCTGCCTGGCCTTGCGGGACAGTCGCTGCTGCGGGAAGGGCTGATCTTCCACCAGGTGAGGGTTGTTTGCGTGCTTCCCTCCTTTTGGGGCCGGCAGCGGGTACTGCCAAGAGAAAAGAGGTTGTTAAACTCGCTTCAGGGCCGACTCTTGCTCAGAGGGACTTCAAGACAACCGCAGGCCTTTAGAGGCGAACTGAGCAATGAAGAACTGACCACAGGCCAGGCCACTGTCCCAGCAGCAACCGCCCAGCACGTCACATACAGCTACTCACCCGGAGCCCTCGGGGGTTCAGCACTTTGGGGTTGCGGGAGAAATGCATGTGCAGGCTCCCGTCATCGCTGACACTCACTGCGACCTTCTTCAGGGTCTTGTTACCGCAGTGGGGACAGAAAACCTTGGTCATGTCTGAAGTGGTCCTGCAAGACAGGGACAGAGGGGTTTTACTGCTCCCTGGGCCGTGGAATACCGGCTTAGCCCCTGAGCGGGATCATCCACCCAGCCCCAGCGAGCACCGCACGCCCGTGCCGAGGCAGCGCCGCTCTGCACACACACGCTCACTTGAAACAGCCGTGGCAGCGGAGGATGTAGCTCCGGGCCTGGCGGATCAGCATGCCGTTCACCGCCAGCACGTGGAGGCCCATCTGCAGCAGCACGTTCTGCAACGAGGCGGGAGAAACCAGGACACTGTGAACTGGGACTGCCAGGAGCTTTAACTGGGGTTTGCCAGCCCAGGCAGCAAGAGGCAAACGGAAGCGACGCCAACAGGCTTTGCAGAGGTCCCTGCTGTGGGCAGAACCGGCTGCTTTTTAGATAAAAGGTGCTCTCACAACACTGGTCTCATCTTGTCTTGGGGATGCAGCAGTGCTTTCCTCTGTCTTGGTGTGCTGGTTTAACCAGCCCAGACATTCGAGTAATTTGGGAATCTGCCCCTCAGCCCAGCCCCTCCGTGCAGACAGTACCCACATGGTATCAGCTGAGCCTG
>NW_010556103.1:0-702 GCF_000687285.1 Phaethon lepturus | reverse complement strand
GGTCCCACGCCAGGCAGCAGCCAGCACCCACCTGCATGGCAAAGTCAGTGGTGACGCAGCCGACCTGGACGCCAACGGGAGCAGTGTCACAGTGCCCTGTGTCCTGCTGGACCTGCTTGAGGTTGCTGGGTGTTATCCAACCCTCATCATCACTCTCCTCCTCGTCTTCCTCAGCACTGGCCCCATCCTCAGAACTCCGGTGCTCCTCAGTGGCCTCTGGGCTAACGGAGATGGCTTGAGCTTTCTGGGATGGAGACACAGTTGGCTATGGCACGCACAGCACTCCTGGTGCAGTCCAGCACTGCAAAGAGGAGGCGGGCAAAGGCAGCCAGAAACCAGGGTAACAAGGACAGCGGAGAGTGGAGGCTTCGGGTCTTACCAGCAGCTCCTGCAGTTCCTCCTCGATGCTGGGCAGGGGGGCTCGCCAGTAGAGGAAGGAGCTGAACTCGTCGCTCTCCGATGGGACGGTGCTCCTTTCGGGGCTGGGCTGATGCTGGCCTTTTGCCGGGCGCTTGTGCTGTGGTGGTGGGGACACAAGCCGGGGAACCCCCCCCCCGCCGCTGCCTGTGGGCGCTGCAGGGCCGCGTCCCCTCCCCATGGGCTGGAGGGCTTTGTCCTCAGTGCCGTCCCTTGGGGCACTGCGTCCCCGTCCCTTACCTTGCTGGGCAGGTGGAAGCCGGCGAGGTGCAGGGGGGCCTCAGG
>NW_010556102.1:0-379 GCF_000687285.1 Phaethon lepturus | reverse complement strand
CCCAAATCCCCCCCAGTGTCCTCGGTGTCCCCAAACCCTCCCTGATGTCTCTGGTGTCCCCAGTGTCCTGGTGTCCCCAAACTCTCTGATGTCCCAAATGCTCCCAGTGTCCCCAAACCCTCC
The DNA here is from genome assembly GCF_000687285.1 of Phaethon lepturus. Taxonomy (NCBI): domain Eukaryota; kingdom Metazoa; phylum Chordata; class Aves; order Phaethontiformes; family Phaethontidae; genus Phaethon; species Phaethon lepturus. The sequence continues at coordinate 256 of NW_010556102.1, read as the reverse complement.
CGGGTGCCCCCAAACGCTCCCCCGTGTCCTCGATGTCCCCAATGTCCCCAGCGTCCTGGTGGACACCAGAGTCCAGGTGTCCCCAAACCCTCCCCAGTGTCCCCAGGCTCCCCAATATCCCCAGTGTCCTGGTGACACCAGAGTCCCCAATGTCCCCAAACCCTCCCCGGTGTCCTCGGTGTCCCCAGAGTTGAGGTGATGCCAGTGTCCCCAAACCCTCCCCATTGTCCCGGTGTCCCCAAGCCCTCCCTGGTGT
>NW_010556101.1:10610-41376 GCF_000687285.1 Phaethon lepturus | reverse complement strand
TACATTTTTGATTTACTGTACAACTGAGCAAGACTTCAAAAGATGCATCTCAAATTTAAAATACTCCCTGTTAAGATAATGTATTTATATGCCACTGTTTGCTGCACGTTTGACTCCATGCATTAAATCTAGTCATACAGGTAACAATTCCCATGCTTAACCTACATTCTGAGATTTGTTTCTGAACTGATTAGCTATCCTTGAAGTTACAGCTAGTGTTCATGTAGTGTTCCTTACTCAACCAGAAACCAGGTTGCAGACAAATGCAAGTTTTTCATAGACGAAACCGTTCTCTAGAACAACTGTCCAAAAGGAAGCTTTCTTGCATCAGTTGCTTGCTCAATATCCTCAAAGGAACAAGGCAGAATGGCAGTACATGGGTTATATCTTACGAAACATCCTTACCTTTGGTGCTTTTGGGGATGATTTGACCCCAGCGAGGTTTGTATTCTTGTTGACTGATATACTGATTGAATAAGCCATCTGCAAAACAACAATTTTGCTGTATAAAAAACCTTTTATTTCCATTATAGCAAAATCACTTTTAATGCAGGTAACTTCAGCCTAACTCAATCCAATATGCCACTCCAAAGCCTTCATTTTAAGTAAATTCTCTACTATGTCAGTTAGTTTGTTAAACTTGTTAATGAACTAAATGTGTAAGCACTAAAATAAAAAGAACACTCGCTACTAGATCAATCAAGAATTACCCAGTTTGCCTACCAGGTCATGCCAATTGTCTCTAAACCTCCAGTGTGGTCTATTTAATTAAGAATACAATCCCTCCCCCCTATTTAAGCAACAAGAAAGTTGCCAGTGCATATAAAATTCAACCATTTTAGTACATGTTAAGTTAAAACTAGGTTGGGCAGCATCTCTGGAGCTTCGTCTAAGAAAAGGGAAGAAAAGCAGATTGTTTAAAAGCTACAATACAGGACAACCAAGCACTGGATGAAAAACAAAATAATAGTTTACATTCTCTTCAGAGAGTTAAGCAAGAAGAAAAACAGAAGACTCATTAGGTCACTGGCCAGATATGCCAACTGCAGCATTTCTGTAAGAAGCGTTAACTCCAGCACTCTACTCAAGCTCCCCTTGTGCCTTCCTCTCTCTCTCTGCACACCTACCACATTTCACCTCTTCAGTGTTAAGAAGTCAGTTCCTAATTCTGGATACGTGTTACTGGTCTATCACATATCGTAATTTTTTTGACAAGGAGGCTCATAACACCCATGCTCTCCTGGACTGCTCTTCAGTCTGGGAAGGGCTTAGCAAGCATTCGGGGAACTTGTCGGGATTGTTCTTCAAAGGTCTCCTCTAAAAAACCTACCTTACCTTCTGCGGGCACAACAAACTATTAGACTGCGAATGGTCAGTCTCTCGACCACTGCTCACCTGGGTATATCCCACCCACCACCCCACCATCTCACAGACACAAGCTCTTCATGACAAGCATTTGTTCTGCATTTTTGCATTACCTGAAAAAAAAAATGTGAGTTCAGACACTAAGTTTATATCACTAGTACAGGAGAACTGCCACAGGCAGATTGAGGACGCGAGTGATAGATTTACACAGTCTTGTACTGAAAGAGTACGTTGCACGTACACCGATGTAGGATGCATTCAAGGGTCCTTAACCACGTAATACGCAACAGCTATGCCCTTTAGTAGAATAGTACCTGGCAAGTTTGCTCAGGAAACAGTCTCTCCTAGCAGAAAAAGGTAAAATGAAATCACTAAGTTGTATCTAATACTCTTTAGTTCTTCCGACCCCAGTAGTCATGACTTTGAGGTAAGAATTTAACAGATTATGAATGCTTCAATTTATTTATAGAAAATTCCTTGGTAGGCGTACAGACAAAAAAGAATAATCCTTACTGCACACATCCCTATTTATTCACAAAAAGGTAAAAATCTTTGTTAAGCACACACAGTATTCAGAGAATATTTTAAAGCGCTTCCTGGCATCCTGTAGTTTGTCATGACTGAAATCCAGGTTTTAATTAAAATCCAAGCTAGCAAGTACTTCCTAGGAGAAGATGAATACTCTGTTCAGAGACCACCTAACAGGAAAATAAGGGCACTCAAGAGTTCCTAAAAGGTGTTGAATGTGGTCTTAAAATACAAAACTGTTTTCAATTTTCATAAACTCAGCTCTGCAAGTTTTCCAAATTAAATACTCTGTGAAAGCAAGGCAACTCTTAATTCCACCTGTCTTGGAGCCAAAAACATCAGCTCTCTCCTAGCATTAGGTAATCGAGGAAAGCCAAAAGTTTGCTCAACATATGTAGAAAAGTAGTTTACTTTTAAGAGTAGGGTTCCTACCTCTCACTTCTTCAGCATTTATGAAGTCGGGACAAGACGTGAGTCTTGAAGCTTGAGATTTCATGATTTCTGATTCAGAAAAGCCAACTTCCAACAGAACAAATGCATGCGCTGTAAGAAACCCCATACTGACTCAGGCAAATTTTTCTAGCCACAAACCTAGACAGAAATCCAGCCTTTTGGTTATCATCAGAGCGTTCGATCTTCAAGACAGAACGTAAAGCTGTATTTATGCCTGTGGCAGCCAATAGATAATTGGACATAAATAGCTCAAGAGGATGAATTATACCACATATGATCTGAAAGGGTGATTTAACCTCTCTCCCATACTCAACACCCACAGGCTGCACTTGTCAAGATATGACACTTCTCCCCTACTGTGCCTTCAGCCTCTTTTAATAATGCTTCTTGTCTTCCATGGGACATTGGTTTGGAAATACTCCAGCTTGCTTCCCAGAAATGTTTCTTTCTGCTGGGAGCAGTTCCACATTCATTCTACTTGCACTGCAAACCAGCAGCAGCTTGTTTTGGAAGCTGAATCACCACCTGTCTGACACCGCCAAAGGAAAGGAATGAGGATTTCCAGGTGGATTCTGTATTTGACGCCAGACCTACTCTAGCGCGCTCCTTATGTTTCTTGCCAGGATAGCAGTGCTGACCGAATGGTCTCCAAAGCTTCTGCAAGGCACTGAAGATCAGATCTAGGTCTGCTCAGGTTTGTCAGCTGTTTCCAACAAATCAGTAGTTTAAAATAAATTTCAAGACTCGTGTAGAAAAAAAAGGGTTAAGAGTAAGTTTTTAAAGGAAGTCTTTTCCTTTAGTCCAGAGGCCTCTCATTTCAATGTCCATGTTTACTCACTAAAATTACAGCCAAAACAAGTACTTCTATTTTGTACTATTTTCATGCCCTTCGCAACAAGTTGTGACGCATTTTGGATGTAACAACATGGAGTTCACAGCGGTTAAAGCTTAGTAAATTCTACGTCCCTGATAAGGAAAGCCTTTCTTTTGTCAGCCAATTACAGGTTACCTAGAAAGAATTAGGACAAACACTGTGGACAAAAATATTTAACTTGCAGAAGCCAATCAGGAACAAGTAGAGTTGTATTAAGTTTCTTTTTAGACAACACGCATCTCCAGATAGGATTACTGAAATGTCTTTACTTCACTGCCAATAGCGGAAAAAACTTCAGAGTGGCATTTAGTCCATAATTTCTGGGTGTTAGACTTTGGGTTTTTAAGATTTTTCTTGAACAAAAAAATACCCAAAACACTTCTACAGATTGAGGTTTTTGTAGTCACAAAAATCCTTCTAAAGAAAGCTGAAGCACAAAACAAAGATGACACCAGATAAAAATCCAGCCATTAGTTGACAACTTCCTCAAGACGCAGAAGCAACAAGGAGACAGGAATTTTTCCAGCCTCAGAGCTGTAATATCCTCTCACATTCCCTTCTTAAGAAGAAAGAAGAAACAGAACACAAGGTTTGCTCTCAAATCCCTGCAAGATATGCTTCGTCTATGCAAGTCCTACCATCTACTTACCATAGGCTTGGGATCCCCAGCAAGCCTCTCCCCTCCATACATCCCAGTACTACAGAGCAGCAAGCCAGCATCCTTACTTTCTCAAAAGCAAATCCAAACAGATTTGATGTTAAAACTAAGGTATATGTGTGTCTGTCTGGAGTTTTCAGAAGTATACAATTATCCCTGTGCATCCCGAGTTTTGGGAGACATCGGAGCCTGCAGGCTGTGCATCACAACTTCTTGTTCGTCGTACAGGGCCAACTTGTCAACAGATAAACGCGTATCTCACACTGACACGAGAACTGCCAGAAGGAACACCTCGGTCCTCAAAATACTAATACAAAACTAGTAGATCTTCAACCCATTTCAAGTAGCTTTCTATGTCTACAGTAGCTGCAAACAGTCCAACTAAGTAATCTGCACTCTGCATACTCTCTGTAGGAATATTAAGCAGATTTTTTTTCTTCAATAACATAGGCCACCTGAAAGCTATAGGATTGAATCCAAATGTGAAGTGTTTGAACCAAGTCTGTGAACCAGCTGAGATTTAGGGAACCTTTTATTTTTGAGAGGAAGTCAGGCAGCTGCCAGAGTTTCCATTTGCCCATTTTCTAAGCGTAATGCACAAGTCAAAAGAATCTGCGGGAAAAGTGTGGCTGCCTGCCACCGAGCTTTCAAAAGAAATCATCTGGTGATGCGAGGTGGAAGACAGCATTCATCATTAGCAATGCAAAAGAACAAGAGTTAGCTCTGCTAGCACTAATTCTTGACCACCTACTCTTTTTCTACATGACTAAGCCTATGGAAATAGCCTGCGAGAGATACATCGCGTTTCACTTTTTAAATACCTACCACTGCAAATATTAGCCTCTACGGAAGACATTTTAGGCAGAACTGAGCATGCAGTATCTCTGTCAACCTCACTGCACTTCTGTTTGTTCCTTTAAGGCAGTGAACTCTCAGATCAGCAAGAGGTCAGAAGTTCACATATTCATGTTCAGCCTGTTACAGAACAGTTTGCTCTTTGAACGATTTCAGGGATAATTTAAGGATCTGTATATCTCAATTAACTCTACACTTAACTGCACTAAAGGACCATGCACAGGACTAAAGTTAATCTGCTTTTACCTGGAAAAACAACACATCAGAGAGGAGTTCAGTTAGAAGAACACCCACACCTTAGAAGCAGCAAGCTATGAAGACTTCACAACAAAGCTGCTAAGCAAATAAAATGGTAAAATGCTGGGGGCTAACAAGCATCTTTCAAACAGAGGAGCTTGAGAGAGATGCAGAACTGAGTAAGGACAGGTAACTGTGGAGGACCACAGGAGCAGATGCTATAGCAATCCTATACGAGAACATCTATTCCTATCCTACCAAGAAGAAAGATCCAGCTGTTAAATACCATCTACATCCAACACCTTGACTTGACTGGCATCATGTACAACCCCAGACAAACCATTCCAGCTGCAGTTACAGGTTTTTTGTGGCTATCCGAAGAGGTTTGTCCTAACCTTTCCCCCACCATAGCCCGATCAGCTCCCTGACCTGGTTTGCCATGTGGCAGCACGAGCACCAGTGCCAGGAAGCGAGGGGCCAGGGGACACACTGTCCTGAGTAAGGGCAGGATTGACCCAGTTAGTAAAGCCTGCAGTTGTGTCAGCTGAAAGCAACTATGGGATACAGCCTCAGTGTATCGGGATAGATAGCACGTCTCTCCAAAGGGTGCTGGGAGGCGACAGAGCTTTAAATGGATACAAAAGCTGAAGACAGCATCAAGAACTGCAGAAGGATGGGGGAAGGAAGGTTAACGTATTCAAGACATGCAAAATCATTAAGGATGAGCAACGGAGCAACGGAAGACGCGTACACTAACATTTAACTTCAGCTAGCCAGGTGCCAGATTAAAGGGAAGCAATACTCATGCATATTATTCTGTCCCTCAGAAGCAGTGACAAAACTTTACGATGACACTTGAGACTCTCCTGCTTAGTTATCCACAGTCTGTTACTAGAAATACTTGCTTCTGCACTTGCTGGAATAAAAAAGGACGACTGATAAAACAAGTTCCAGCATATTTCTCTAGTTTGCTAAGTGATGCTGAGTTAGTCAGCCTCCAAAAAGGGACATGATTACAAAAACCAGGGAAGCGGGATTATTCACACCAAATCTGACAAGAAGCAAGTGTCTGTTTGTCAGACAGTAAAATACAACACCTATAGTTTTCTACCAGGCAAGTCCCTTGCCAGTACTTCCACCCCTGGAAAAGCTGAGCACTGCACACAGCAACTCCACTCTCAACATAAAAGGGGAAACAGAACCACCACCTCAGTTCAAGTCCTAGGGGAAGCTGCTGGATAGAATAAATGCAGTATGTTAAATATTAAGTAGTAAAAGAAATTAACATCTAACAGTTCAAAAAAAATGAGGCCACAAACATTCACTTCATTAGGGACCAAGAAAAAAAAAAGACCATTTTTGAGGGAACTTTTTCAGCACATTATAGACTTGTAGTGAAATTCCATTCAAGAAATAGTTTCTACTACAGCCTGCAATGAAGTGGAAAGAGGACGGCCTCTAGGCACTGACGAGATTAAGCCACGGCAGCAGACTTATGCATTGATAAAATCATCACCATCAGCATATAGCACTCCTCTGGCTCTCAGCAGATCCAGCCTCATATTGGTGGGCGCATCAGCTCCCCCCAGGCACTCGTGTCTTTGAGAAAGACTGCAAAGACAGCAACAGCCAGCCACAGCTCCCTACTGCTTTTTCATCCTGCAACCCTCCTTTGCCCTTAAGATTTCAGGAGGAAGCTGCCAGCTGCAAAATGCCCCTGCACTGCAGGAAGCTGTTCACGCTCCCATCCCAGCCAGCAACGCTACGTTGTCTCAGGAGGGCAGGGAACACTCAGGCGGGCGAGGATGGACGCTGGCAATTCTCAGTCTCAACAGTTGTAGCTGCTCAGGGAGCTCAGTGCAGGGCAGAGCTCAGTTGTTCTATCTCGCCAGTCAAAAAAACTTGAGCCAAAACACACAGAAAGCCATCTTCTACAGTTTTTGACAACCAGTTGCAACAAGCTCCCTAACATTGTGCTTAGTTGAACAGCTTATTCACAAAAAGATGGTGGATTTTCATGGAAGACAAGCCTTGATTTTAAAGCTATCATCTCTCATATCCCAAGAACCTTGTCCACCTTCAGTGGTAAAAACCAGTCTGATGGAGTCAAGCAAGTATGCCAGCATCTATCCAAAATGTATTACAAAATGACTGATTAGCCTAGAATTAGAGAACAACAGCGTTGCTGGTGCCAGACATACCCCAAATTGGTCCACTAAGCCCCTACCACTACTGGCATCAGAGATACGGTTCTCTTCTTATGCCAGTACAAGTTTAGAATGAAGAGTGACTGCACATAGTCAACAAGCACTACACTCACAACTAAGAGCATCTCTGTTTATCAGATTGTGATCCAAAACCACTGCACAGGTCCTTAGGAGACCCTTCAGTGCAATAGCCCAATAGTTTTTGTATCCCATCCTGTCAACAAAAGCACATATCTCATTTTAGGAGTTGAGAGCTGTTTACACACAGCACTTCTAAAGGTAAAAGTTTTCAAGTACAAAATTAATAGTTACTACAATGAAAGTGGCTCCCAATGTCCTGCTCTGCAATAGAAGGCAGCCTCTGCCTCCAGTCACTGTGACTTCTACACCATTCTCCAAGGACCATTTTCCCCATAGGCAAAGATAGCATTCACATTCAAATGCAGGTGAGAACTTCTGCCGAAACATCAACTAGGTGGTAAGCTCTAACCAGAAATCATGATACAGATCGTTACTGAGAACTCACAAGTTCTACGCTTCCCCGCTCAACACTCCAGTGACTTTTCTGATACTTAAGCCCACCTCCAGCTTGCCAGCCACTTACACGAAGAACTTATCTTTACCCACTCAAGTGCACTACATTGTCATCTCTGGGGGAAAGAGACTCCAAAAGTAGAAGTGATAAAGAGATTTCATGACTGAGTTTTTAGACTTCATCATACACATACTCACAAGTCCAAAAGCTGACAATACACCCCACTAGGTATGAAACAGCACATGGACTAGCCAATACTACTACTAAGTACATTAACATTCAAAGCAGTAACATTTCAATGCCTTTTTGGTTTTTTTAATTAATACACCAAACCCCTCTGATCCTCTTACCATTCACAGCTTTTTCTATCAGTTCTTCACAAGCATCGAAGTCTCCCTTCAATACCAGTTTGTCATGCAGGTCTGTCAACATAGGGTGCTCCAGAGCAATCTTGGTTTTTTTCTGCAGCGACTCAAAAGCTTCGGTGTAGTTGTGCTGACGAAAATGCTTTAGGCAAAGGCGAATGGCTTCCTGTTCACGGTACTACTGGAACACAAGAAAACCTATGAGACATGTAGATTTTTCTTTTACCAGCACTGCTGGGAGCTACCTGTGAACCTGCCTGGAGACAGAAGCGGGATCTCTTACACACACTGCACATAAACTGCTCAAGAGCTTAGAGGAAGACTTATATGAAAGACATTACAAGCTGTGCAGGCACTGACTTCCCAACAGTATAGAAATTATACAACTTGATATCATCCAATTTAATAATCACACAAGAAGAGTGTAGGGCGTCCCAGATCTCTGAAGTGACCATTATTTGTCCCCCATCTGCTTGGCCCTGCTGTTCAAGGCCTACACGAGGTAGAGCCCCAGAAAAAGCCTTCGCGAACAGCGTTATGTAATTTGATTGTATGACTCTTACATAACAAAATAATTTAGAAGAGTAAGTAGGTCACAGCTTTTCTAGAAGAAGCAGAAGAAAAAAAAAAATCAATACAACAATAAGGATACTTGCAATGACCACTGCTCCTGCAACAGAAGGGCAGAAGACAGGGCTAACCCCAAATCCTGGGATCAATGGCAGCAAGGATTTACATGCACGCCAGAATTTTACCGTCAAAATAGTCCCATCCATCTTGAGGCAAAACCCCTGCTTTCATACTGCAGATGAGCCAAAGCTGCCCATTTCCCACTCAGCTGTGGGAAGGGGTGAAAAAGGTTTCACCTTGAGAAACCCAGGCTGGCTCAAACATCCAGGCACAGAAAAGTGAGGGATTAGTAAACTCTGCATAAGAGCTACAGCTTGTGCTGTTAGGTTAACAATTCATCCACTGCATTTTCAAAGCTGCTAACAATACCCATAGGTAACAGATTTTTAAGTTGGTAAGTAGCAGAACCACTTATTTTAAATAGACTCTTCAAACTTAAATTCTTAGTCATTAAAGAATAATCTCAATTTCCATCTTTAACACACATCTACGGTGGTTAAAAAGCAAATGTAACTTTAAGGACCTGTAAAACTGATCAAATTACTGACAAAAGATTTTACTCTTAAACAGCCACCACTGCTAAGAGTGAAGTTTAAGGTATTTAAATGAATAGAATTGTTCTGAAAAACTGGAACTAACAGTGACAGTCAACAAAAATTAGTGCTCTCAAAATAATGGCTCTATAGCAAGAATCCCATAAACTGAAGCAGCTAAAAAGAAACACGGCCATGTGCTATATTTTTAGTTCTTAATCCATCAGTATTTCGCAGCTGCAAATAGCCAGAACTATGCATTTTTAGAAAATCAGTTCCCAGTCCACACGAAAAAGGCCAAGGACATGTACTGATAAAAATGCAAGACTGTGGCAAAGGAATACTAAAGCTAAACCAGAGTCTTACAGCACAGCTGGAAAACACACACCTTTTTTTTTTTTTCCCCCCCGTTTCGAAGAGATACCTAAGACACAGCCTTTAAGCAAATGTTCACTTACATTAGTCAAGGCCAAAACCACACTACATTCTTTGTTGCCCAAAGGGATAGCAAACAAAAGGACAGATGCACACCAGTAATAACCAGCTTCTGCACTTTCAGCTCCTCTGGTTTAGACATTAGACAAAATTCAGACTTGGCATATGCCTGCTGAGTCTTTCATGACTGATAGACCTGGCTTATAAAGCATGAAATGACTACTGGATGTAAGTTGGCCACTCCACACAACACAAAAGTTTGTATTTAAGTGACACCACAGTAGTACTTCAGAAGTTAAATGTAACACCTTTTTGCATAAAAAAGTTTTATATAAGGTATATAAAAGGCTCCTTTTTAAATGCTGTCATACAGCTTTGAAGAGATGATAACCCAAATAATAGCTTTGATCTGAAGCTGTAAATAATTCTTATGGTTAAAAACATAACAAAAGCATGAGACTAAGAAATTAACATTGTCAAATTTAAAAAATTTTAAGTGCTCATTATCAAAACCAAAAGTGATAGCCATCAATTAACTGCTACTTCTTAGTTGCTGAGTATGGCCACTCTTCAGCACAGGGAAGACATGGGCCTGCTGGAGCAGGTCCAGAGAAGGTCATGAATATGATCTGAGGGATGGAAGACCTCTCCTATGAGGACAGGCTGAGAGATTTGAGGTTGTTCAGCCTGGAGAAGAGAAGGCTCCAGGAAGTCCTTATTGTAGCCTGCCAGGACTGAAAGGAGGCCTGTAAGAGAGATGGAGACTGACATTTTAGCAGAGCCTGTAGCGATAGGAGGTAACGTTTTTAAACTAAAAGAGGGTAGACTTAGACTAGCTATGAGGAAGAAATTTTTGACAGTGACGGTGGTGAAACAATGGCACAGGCTGCCCAGAGAGGTGGTCGATGCCCCATCCCTGGCAAAACTCAAGGTCAGGCTAGACGGGGTCCTGAAGAACCTGATCTAGTTGAAGATGTCCCTGCTCGCTGCAGGGAAGATGGACTAGATGACCTTTAAAGGTCCCTTCCAACCCAAACCATGCTTTTACTGAATCGTAGAAAAGTAGGCTGCTTTCAGGAGGCAGTAGGCTGAACTGGACAGCAAAGAGAAGGCAGTAGGAAGCGAAATGAGGAGTGTGCTTGCTGCTTTGAGTCCTTATCTGTCACCCCAACTCCACTCTCTTCATGAAAGGGAAGTTTTGTTGGTTGAAGCACACACAACAAAAAGGATAGGTAACTTCATGTAGAATCTACTTCTCATCTGATGTCTCCGGCAGTAAAGAATTATTAGACTTCAAAGCCTCTGAGACTTTCAAGAACATGCATGGAAAATAATCACACCATCTCAAAGAACTGGAAGAAACAGGTCAACCTTTCTGCCTCTCCCCAAATATGGGTCAACACATATCCTCCTACGTGGATCCAGCAACAGTGGCCTCTCAGGACTGTGAGAGATGAGAACATCAATGAGACATGCACTCATCACCAAACATTTGGCAACTGATCCTAGCAGAGCCCAAACAATCATGAGTAAGTTTCTGTCTTGCTGCTTTAGGGCTCTAAGCTTTAGAACAATGCTGGCACGCCTTGAAGAAGCTGCCACTACATACATGCTGACCATGAAAAGTCTTGATTCCATGGGATAAGATGGAACAAAACAGATGCTGACATCATCATCAGATGGCTCCTGTCCAAAAAAAAAATAAAAATCAGAACTTCCTGGTTGCAGCAACTGGTCAAAAATGCCAGACACACCACCATGTGCAGAGGCAGCAGAAAAAAAAGCACAGAAAACCATCAGCAGCCTCCATCAACTGGACTTTTCTGACTGGACATTAGTAATCAGCAGACTGACGACCACAATACCACTTTAATCATAAAGCAGCCACAGACAACTTCCACTGTGACTGTTAGTGCTGTTTTTAAATCCTCCATGAAGAAGCTTGTGATGTTGGTATAAACACGTATGAGCCAGACAGCACGGCCACAGGGTTTCTTTACCATACTGGTAACACCATAAACTGGTGTGGGAGTCTCAGTACTACCTCACACAATCTTTATCCCCTCTTTAAGGTTTTCCTTCTGGAAGCAGAGATATGCTGCTCCACTACTCAGTCTTATTCATCTGGGAAGGATGTTTTCTCTGCAACACAATATGAATTTCATTAATTGTTCCAGAAGATCTATGCATAAAAAGCAGCAACAAAATGAATTCTGGTTGTCAGTGTGCACTTCCCTCCCACAGAAGAGGCATTTGTTGCACACAATTAAATACAGCTTATACAAATAAGGTTTAGAACCCTTTGAACTTTCTGTCTATCAAAGTGGCAAATGGCATATATATCATCTCATCTCACAGTCCAGTGGCATCAGCTCCCCTCTGTTCCAGAGTATTCAGCACTAAGACAGTTAAGAGGGAAACATCAGAAATGCAAGGAGCTGCAACAGGAAAAACACCAACATGGATTCTCGTTAAAATAAGCTCATTTGTATATCCTGTAACAAAAGCTGTATATGTAACCCAAAAGGCTCCAGGCTCACATACAGCTCTACAGAAGGACTGCTATGGTAAAAGAATGACTAATCAAAAGGCAAGAAGAGTGAGAAATGGAATCTGGTTTTCTTAAGATTCATTTCCCCTTCCAATACAAATATTGTTTAACTAAAACTTGTCCCCTTGACTCCGTTCTCCTTTCTTCTATTTTTTTTCTTGTGATGTCTACCTACCAGGAGGTTTTTTTGTAGGTTGGTTTGGGGGTTTTTTGGTGTTGGTGGTAGTTTTGGAGGTTTTTCTGGGGGGGTTTTATTGGGTTTTTTTGATGATAACAAGCAGATACAATTCAAGAAGATTCACTTAAGAGTCAAAGTCAGCCATGTGATTTGAGTTTTAACTATGCGTGTTTGTTGTTTTAAGAGTTGATATTCAAGGAATTAAAAGGTCACATAATTCCAGTAAGAGAAGTTTCACAAGATTCTGAGACTACAAATCTTCAAACAAGCATCTAAAATGTAGGCCTACCTTGCTGTACCAGTTGAGGCACGGTTGGACCACATCTGGATCATCAATGCCATTAAGTTCAACATACCAGATACTAAAATTGAAGCTAGGTCCCCAGGATAAGAGTGGAACTGAGAAGAAAGGAAAAGGAGAAAAAGGATGCATAAATATCAACCAACCACCGCATTAGTCTCATCAGGCTATACATAATACTATTTCAACAGCATGCTTTCCAAGGTTACACAGAAGTCAGTATTTCTGATTTGACATAAGTTCTAGTTCATTTAAGTAAGCTTAGGAAAATTACCAAATACATCATGTTAAAGTTGTTATTTAAAGCAATCTGTGCCAAGCAACATTAACACAGCAGATCATTACAAAGTAGAAGCTTGCTTTAAGCAGAAGAGCAAAAATACTATCATTTAAAACAGCTCAAAGAGGCAACAAGCTTTGACATGGATGGGTATCATGAGCATACTAGCTCCTCATAGAACTTTTTTTTTCCACATTTGTCAGCAACAATTATTTTCCCTAATGGTGAAGACAAGAAGCTTGGGTATTTTAAATTTTACAAAATTAGTAACGTCTGCAAGTTGTGGAGGAGGAAGGGAGGGAAAACTGTCAGTTTCCAATTTAAAAACTGTATCTAATTTCTTTTTTTTTTTTTAAAGCTTAAATCTGTGCAGCTTTTTGGCTAATGCTGTTTCATCTGCATATTGGAACAAATACACTTAAAATAGTGAATGACCCATGAAACGCACTGCAGCCTCTCACCTAAGGCTTCTCTACCACTTTGTGTTAACTTCTATGGTCTTGCACCGATACATCGATTAATCTGCAGGTTAAGACTTGGTTCTGCTTTTTGAAGCAACTCCAACTCCCAGAAAACTTTTGTGTGAACTCTGACTCCTTAGAACTGCAGTGAAATCGAGTGGTTTCATTTCAAATACTTTTGCTTCCTTTTTATTTGATGGTAACTGATAAACAGGAAAAGACAGTATTAGAGATGAATGAGTAGTTACCAGCAACAGCATGGAGTCTACTACTTCCTCCCTTCCACAGAAACTATTTTTGCCACAGAGAAATTGCCTTTCAAACCACTATGAAACACCACTGAGATTAACTTGTTGAACTAACGGTTTTCTGACCTACTCCCTAAGGAAATGAAAAACAAAATTTATCTTAAAGTTGTTCCTGAGCAATTAAAGGCTCTTAAGTATTTACACTTCAACCAAGCTAGACATATTATTTTCTGCAATGTATTTAGGCAGAAGGCATATGTTCAAACACATCATCTCCTACATTTTAAAGGGTGTTTCTACAAATCTATTGCTAAAGACTCATGACAACTTCTGTGAACAGTCATCAAGAGATTTTTAGAAAAGATCCAAAGAGGTTTTGAATATGCAATTCTTAAATGATTTTTATATCCCTAAGTAGGTACTTTCTATGTTACAGCTCTCAAATAATCCTGTTCAAATAGTTTCTTTCTACTAGATTGTTCAGCATACAAAGCAAGATGCTTTCAGAGTAGTTCCTAGTAGGTGCATGTTTGCAGAGATAGGAGAGAAGTGAACTCGTCAGAAAACAAGTCTCACCTCTCTTCCATCCACACTGCATACACTCTGCCCCAGACAATTCTCTGCACAAGGTAAATCCTGCCAGTGTGGTACCTTAATACCCTAAAAAATTACTACTTTTAAATCCAAGTACACAGATAAATTTAATCCCAGATACTCCACCTATTCAGGCAGACCGACAAAATACCACACGAAAGGGTAACACCTTTGATCTGTCTTCAGATCTGAACACACAGACCAAGACCAAACTGAAGTTAAATTTGGTATATGCTCAGCTATAAAGAATCAGTGTCTATCCATCAGCTTATTGCACTGAAACACTGACCCAAACTACAGACCACCTCAAATGGACCAAGACCATAAACTTCCTGATGACAAACCTGAGGCCAATGTCATAACATTGAGTTTACTGGGTGAAAAACCAAACTGAAGTACTACCACTTTCTCAACTCATTACAGAAAAAAAAACACAGAGGTATCCACCTCTCTTTTCAGCACATTCTCCTCAGAACTTACATAAACTTCTCCCAGAAAAAATTTAACAATTATTCACCCCCCTCTTATCTTGGTAGCCAGCTACAGCACGAAGACATTATCGGGATGTATATAAGAATCCCAGGCAGCTATCACCACAAAAAAATGCAAAGCCATAAACTTGCTAACACTTCCCCACTCCTCCACAGTTAACTCAGCACTTTCAAGTCTTGTTTACAAAAAGGAAATAAAACACCAGAAATGGTGATTTTTAACATCAAGATTTTCACGGTGCAATCATCTACTTTGAGGAAAGCACAGACTTTGAGCTGTATAGGGAGTGAGAAGTAAATGCTTCCCCAGTGTTGCACAGGCAGTGAAAACTGAAGCTGATCTTTTTTACACTACTCCATAGGAACAGGAAAAGAAACAAAGCATAAGGGTTGAAACTGTAATGTGATTTCTATTCCTGTTAGGGAAGATCAAGCGTCCTGCTGGATCATCTCCCCATTTCTGAACCTCTTCCCTGGCTCCCAGGCTACACGAAGGAAACATCTCTCATCCTTTCCCCTGCTCTCTCCTTTTTGAGGCCTCCATAGGTGTGCTTAGCTGTTCAGATAAATCTCCTTTTAGAGCAGCCACAATCTAGCTTAGACCTGGAATAAAGAGACACTAAGTGCAGCAAGGAAGCAGCCAGAGTCACACAAACAGCCATAAGCTTTTCTTGTCGGTGTGACACACAAATCTCATTTTTGCACAAAGTTTGGAGATTAACAACAGTCTAGGATCCGGGGTGCAATCTGTTTCTTTTCTCACATCTCCCAACAGCTGGTTTCTATTTGTCATCCCTTTCGCCCACTTTAGGTTTCACACCGCAGCCCAGGTAGACACAAACCTACTAAAGCCTCTGCAAGAGCTGAGAAATGTCCCCCTCTAAAAACCAGTGCATACGCCATCCTGCAGTACAGTTGCAGAGGCCACACCTTATGCTATGCACTCTTTGCTATGTTGCTTTTTCCTCCCCCGCCCCAGACACATTACCTTTGAGGTGGAAATACACTACGATTAAAAGGTGTTAAATCTGAAGCCTAAAGCTACAGTATACCTCCAGTTTTTAACATAGACACCTCAGCATGGTTTTTTGCTGCACATACTACCTGAAACACATGTAACTGTTCAGACCAGTTGAACTGTCACTCCAGTGAGAGGTGCCCAGCAGAGGAAAAAAATAATAAAGAAATCAATACCCCTTTAACAGAAGCGGAAGGTATTTAGGTCACTTAAACAGTCCTTTACCCACACAAGGATATTTTAGAGGCTATTTCTCAATAATTGGAAGCTATGCCTAGACAAGGACTGCAACCTGTGCAACCCTGTGCACTAGAGAGGACAGCAGCAGAGACATTAAACAGTACAATAATTTCAAATACCTCTCAAGCTAATTTTCATGTCCCCCATCTACAGGCAAACAGCATACATTGGTAAAAACACAGGAAACATCCATAAGGAAAGCACTGCTATCACACAGAAGCTTAAAAATCTTGAAGCCTACTTAGTAACTCCCATGCTAGTAACAAACTGGCACGAGAATTACACACAGCATTTCTTCAAGCTCCTTCATGGCAATCAGTCTTTACAACACCTTCTGCTTTCAAGGACACGGTACAAAGAAAAATCTCTGCTTGCAGAAGCCACAAAAACAGCCAGAAACAAAGCTCACAGACACTGGAAACAATTGTTCCTCAGTATTTTGTCCAGATAAATAACATCTTCCCCCTTCCAAGTTTGTTAATGAGGTGCTATATGAAATGTAAAAATTAATTGTCAGGTAGGTCAAAAGCCTGCACAACTGGGCATTTCAGTGCTAAGGAACCAAAGTTGAACTAATTAAACTAAAAGTGCTAGTCTTCTCTTGACAAACGGAGAGAGAAATTATTTTTTTCTGCTTTCTATGAGTCTGAAACTTCCTCTAATAACATGAGCAACAGAAGTCGTCAGAATTATTTTTGCCTCTCACAGATCTACCCATGTCATGTTCCTCCTGACCTGTCCCCCCATATAAACCTCACTGTAGTGTTATTAACAGTGGAGTATAGGTCAGTGTGCTTACCTGTGGAATTATAAAGCAAACGCCTGATGCAAGTCCCTGCTAAACTAACTAATGCCTTCCCCCAAAAAAGCAAACCTCACTGATAGCAGTAACTTCTGCAGTGTCGGTCTCTAGGAGTCCAAAAGGGCAGATTTTGGCCTCATGTTTACTGGCAGCATTACAAGAAACACAGCACGGTATTTCGAATTTTGAGTTACTTCGGCTAGCAGCTTGGAAATTTTAACAAACTGAAAACATATTCAAGCTGTGAATCTGAAAAATAACAGAATTTCGTAACATCATTTTGCAGTTGTTTTACAGCAGAACACACTGTCACAACTTCATAAACAAAATGATGCTAGCCATCAACTAGAGGCTTTAACAGGTTTTGGTGAAAAAAATAATTTTAATTTCTCTCCTTGCATAGGAATTTCTTCATAAAAGATAAGCTTCAAGAAACAAGAGTCTGTAGACAGAGCTAAAAAGGAAAACTGATCTCAAATCCTAACTAGTGAGCAAGTGACACTTAAATACAAACCTAATATTAATGCATGTAACACAGAATGCTTTTTGCTACATAAGGAACACATCCCAACAACACAAGCCATGTAACTATGATGATACTACTTATGTCATGTCACAGAAAAAATCCTGGTAGTAGAAATTAATCAGCATTTCACTTGCCTAACAAGTTTCAACCTACTGCTACATTTCATAACATCAGAACACATTTTGCTGGAATACAATTTACACATCCAGAGAAGTAACTAGTAATCATTCCGTTCAGCCCTTTAGCCCTCCAGTAACTACTTGGTGGTTTTTAGCCACTGAAAAATAACCTTTCCCAAAAACCTAACGCGGAAAGCTTAGAATAAATTTAAAAGAAAAGATTTCCTGACGTAGTCAACCTTTAACTATTCTTCTGCTCCTCTTGAGGTTTCCGAAAGCCAAGTGTTACAGATGCTTCCAAAAGAAGCAGCCAAAAACAAACCCAATGAACAACCAATTTCTCCACTTCTCTAAGAATGGAAAATACTACCACTTATGGCACACAAATGATTCCTTGCTTCCCAGCCTGAGGCTTTCAATTCCTCAGGCAAGCATGACAGGAGATTCAGAAAGCTGTGTAGAAGATGCTAGGGCAAAGGGCTCCAAGGGGGAGCCCCTACACAGCAACCATCATCCAAGTCTTGGCAAAGGAATTACCCAACACTTCAAAGCACTCCTAAATTTATCTAAATTAGTCAACAAGATCTTATCTAACTTTTCAGCAACTACCTCCTTGCTCTATTTTTAACCTTAAACAGCTAGTTTAAAACCAGTAATTCTTTTCCTATCTCAGTAGATAGGAGAGGGAAGATAAATTTACTGTGCTACGAAAAGCTGAAAGGCTCTAAATTCTTGGATTAAATCCAGCCAGTATCACTGATGGCCACTCTAAGCCACTTGTTCCTTCTGGCCTGCATGAAGCAAGGAAGAGAGATCCTCACCTGCTCCCATCACAAGCCACAGTAACCAGCCTTCGTTAGCACCCCCTTTAGCAAGCTTCACCACAGAAACAAGACTAGACATCACGGCGTACCATACTTCCTTGCCCCGAATGCCATTTTTAGCCAGATGAGACATGACAATTAGAGTAGCAGGAAGAGAACAAGGAACGCTTCTGCTGTTGCTCTATGTGTTGCAAGTGTGGTGAGAACAAGAGACTTCAACCTTTTTCAAACTCTAGGGTTGTCAATGCTGAAACTTTTACCAGTATTTAGCTCAATGATTTTTTTTTTAAGCTCTATATAGCAATTTGTAGTAGGACAGCAAGCAGCTTCTCCAGCAATTAGTTTACTCAACAACTGTATTTCTGAAAATTACTGTATTTCACTTTCATTCCCCAGGATTTAAGTTATGAAGCTATTATTTCTTAGTAACAGGACTTCACTGTGTTCCAATCTAACCAGCCGAAAAGATCATGAAATGGAACAGCTATTGTGGATACTTTGCCTGAGTACAATGAAGTCACAAGTGCCAAGACTGGCACAAGTATAAGAAGATATTATTTTCTACTCAGAATGCTGAAAAAATGCATTTACCTATCTTAATGAATCGACAGGGGAACATCTGTTCATCAATTTTATGCTTCAAGGTGAATGTTTCTTTGTTATAATCATTCTTTAAGCCACTGTGGGAAAAAATAAATAAGGTTACTAAATCTTACCTTGTATTTTAGGACTAGCTAATAAACGCAATCTAGGTCATGCCTGAAATGCGAAGCTTGTTTCATATTACTATGAATCATAAGTATGCATGCTGGACCAATGCCTGGACTGCTATCCACCATCTTATCTCTCTGGGAGGCAGCACTGGCTAGTGGTTTCAGGAGGGAACTGACATCACATCATCCGCGCCTGTAACCCTGTGACTTCAGCAAGCAATCTGCCTGAACCGCACTTTTCCGTTTTGAAGAGGGACATGGACTAACTCTCAGAATTATCACACTGCCAAAGTGCTTTGTGATACATTTATGGGCATTGCTTTGTAAAAATATCCAATATTTAGTGTAATTTATCAAAAATCTTAAGTCCATTTTTACTGAAGATGCAAGTATAGGTCCCAAAAAAGTATTTTTATTCAACTTCAGTACAAGTGAAATGACATTAGATATCAATAATTACTATGCTACTAAGACCTCTTCCCCCACAATTCTCACGGCAATAAAGTCAAATTGCAAGTCTGGTCTACCTAAAGAGGGTGAAAGGGTGGGAAGGATTGTAGCTAGTTTCTCTATGGTCTTGAAGGATACCTGCAAAGAACTTCCCATGTTTCTCCATGGTTATTCGGCTTGACTACAGATGATATCCACCCATACCTTCTCCAGAGATGAACTTTCCTTTTGTAGGCCTTCAAAAACGGACTCGTTCTTGCTACTTATTTCTCTTGTACTCCTGGATATTTAAATATAATTTCCCCTTCTGAAACAGAATACTCCTTAAACGGCCCTTGCAAATTTATATTATCAACTACTTGGAAGTTCTGGATAGCTTAAATAGCCAAAAGTCTCTCTCTTTATTCCCTATCAGTACAACTACCAAATTAAACTAAACAAACGAAAACACGGGTTTTCTATTTGCTTATCTCATTTATTCACTCATTTCAAGGCAGAGCAGCTGATTAGTTCAGACCTTTACAGCTGCTACAAGGTTTTGACATAGGCAGGTTACTTGGGCTTTTAAAAGCTACTTCAAGTTACCCACACTTTGGGAATCATTTCTCTTCCGCCTCAAGCACACAGAAGAAAGGAATCGCAATCCACCAACACTGCACCCTGCTCTCAGCTCTTCCATATCTTCAAGAGTTCACTCTCCACAAAACCTCTGCGGTTAGAGCTGGATAAGGAAGGCTTCCTGGAGCGAGTGGTGGGATTGCTGCTCTCTGACCTGACCGTAAACACAAGGGCAGCTAATTGCAGGATCACAACCACAGCTCTATTACAGTGTAAGACATGTGTCTGCTTGGGAGTGAAGGGGATGAGCATTTTGGTCCAGCCTTTATGATTACCATAGCTGATGAAATCACATCTTACCTGGATAAGAGATCTGTCATGTTTTCCTCATTCATCCCACCAAAGACTTTAAACTTCTTTAAATTGCAGACATGCGTTTTCTCATATTTGCCAAATGTGATACTCTGGACTATGGCAGGTCTTTCAAGTTTCAGAATCAAATACTGTGGAAGAGAGAATAGTGAATTTTAATGTCATAGCCAAGGCTGCAGAACACACTAAGGGAGAAGCTGTACAGCCTTCAAAAACTCAGTTTACAAAGCCAGAGAATGAAAGTTAAGATAATTCCTCCCCATTATTGTATTTTCTCCTTTGTTCCTGCAATGAAGCAAAGGTTTTTTAGGAATATTACTTCAAAGCAGTTTATCCAGGAAAAAGATTTGGTTGAACTGCCTACTCCTAGCATTTCTATTCACGGCTAACATACATTCCTTCAAGTTGGATGCAAGACTTCCTGAAATCTAGCAAATAGGATCAAACTACGGAGAGCGATGATTCCAACGCCCACTACAGCCTGAAATGAAACCTAAACTGAATACACAATTAGATAAATACAGTATGTTCCACATGCTAAGAGAACATCAAATTACTTTTCCTCTCCGGGCTGACACTATTTAACCACGGAACACAGATGAAGTTTGATGTGTGGCTAACATAGAAACCAACTGCTTATTAACCATACCAAATAAACACAAGCCACTTAATTGACGAAAGGGGTTTTACACATAAAACGATGAAAATGTTCTCCCTTGTGAGCATTTGCTTCTCCCTTACACAGATATCCCCCCCAGCATATGAATAGTCAAATTATTTATATTCAGGCCCCAGCTACCAGCTTCACCAGCACTGCTGGAGGAAAAGATCCGTTCCCCTTGAAAAGCATACGCAGAGAAGCGCTTGTACTGCTCATCAGGGACCATTGAGCACCATGGTTATTTACCCTTCCCATACAAAACAGGTCTTGGAGGGAGTCTGGAAACATCCTGTTTTGCAGAATACATCAAGTTTTATACCTGAAAACCATGTGTTTAATTCCCTTCCCTCACTTCTCAGAAATAAGCAGCACACAGCAAAGAAACAGCAGAGACAAAGTGCAGAATCACAATTACTCATCATGCTGGATTTTGTTACAAAACCCTGTGATCAAAGCTACAGTACAAGCAGATCAGCAAGGCATTGTAGGATGCCTCCCACTGCAGGCACTGCTGGTGGCCCTCTCCTCCAAGAAGCAGCACTGCCAAAGCAGACATGACACAGTGTTTTGATTCTTTCATCAACATCAAGTAGAGTGCACGTGGCTGCTTTCTATGGTTCCCAAGTAGAGATTAGTACCTCCCCACAAAAAGTGTCATGGGCATCACTCCCCGTGTGCTGAACAGCTCCATCAATAGGACAATCTTACCCAAGAAGTGTATCTTTTGGGTGGTAAGCAGAACAAATTTTCCCATCTATTTAGTTCTCAGTCTTTCTGTCATGGCCCTAATAAACAACTAATTCCAAATCTAGGAGCAGTACTAATATCATTCTAGAGACCATCAAGATAAACATGTGATCTCAACAGCTGATTCTTACTACATTTACAAAAAGCTTAGCTTAAATTAAATACTTGTACCTGTTAGAGTTGATAACGCAGACTGGATAGGTACCTATTTAGAATAAGGAGAATTTACTGCCAAAGATGTTTTCAGCAACTCAAAATTTTTCAGAATGACAAAAATAAACCAGTATCAGCACTGCTAGGGTGCAACAGAAGAATGCTTTGGTGCTTTCCCAGATTGGGAGGGTTGAAAAATGTATAAGTTTGTGAAGAACATCATCCACCTAGATGTCGGAACCCACTGTTAGTTTAACTAGCAGTAAGCCATGCTTTTGTCTCAAAGTACTTCCCAAACTTCAGAAAACACAAAGTTCTGTACAGAAAACAGATTTACTAAAAGCAGAGAAAAGGAAGGGATGAGCAAACGGATGGTCCTGTAATAAGCAAGGCAGTACTTGATACACGGCACAGCCCACTGCCAAAATTCCCATGCGGAACAACAGTACACAGCACCGTCTAAGAACTCCTCCTACACCATATCTTCCCTGCAGATTTCTCCCAAAGCTGCAAAAGCGAAGCTAACGCTATCAGCATCAGTAACTGCAATTCCTAATCTTGCTGGAATCACAAACCTAATGCTTGGGTCATGAAGACATACTTTCTCAAGTATTATGCAAGACCTGCAAGAGCTTGGCACAAGCTTCATCCTGCATTATTCAATTCTTACCCTAAATTAAGGGAGAGAAATCCAGGACTGCAGTTAAATCCTTTACCTTGGCATACATGCCCAGAAGGGAGCAAGGCATGGCAATTACTCCACATGGCTAGCAGTCATTTCTTAAACCTACAGACAGGGAAGGAACTCTGCAGCCCTCAGTTTCCACACATCCCATCACCTGCTGAGTCAGGCGGACATTAGCTTTTTGTGCTTGTATTTTCTGTAAAGACAGACTTTTTGTGAATTTATCTGCTGACTGAAAGCAAAGGCAGGTTTGCTTTAAAGCCTGTGGCCAAATACCTGTACCTATGTATGCATTTTTGTCGCTGTTTTTTTTTTTAAATACATATACACACTTATATATACAGACACACACACAGATGTGCTTTTTCTTTTTACGTACAAATACACACTGCTGCCACTGTGGGTACAGGCTACGAATCTCACTGATGTCAAAAAAATATATTGCCACAAGAGTTGCGGCCACATGGATATTTTTAGACTGCTACCAGGATTTTAGATGCGACAGACTATTCTTTATAGCTTTGAAAGATGTGATAAAAGTATACGTAAGATCAAGTGATTTATTAAACCTGGCGAGAACAAGTCTGTGAGGTTTTAGAGAAATACATATACCAAGATATTTTACACTTTTCCATTCTATTGCTATAAGCAACATGAAGTATGTTTAATGTCCAAGTATTCATGAAGTATTCCAAAAATCCAAATTATAAACCAAAGTGTTTGTTCATTAGAGGTGTGGCACACAGACACTCATTGGAGTAACTGTGCAAAAACCTCAGACTAATTGTTAACCCTCAAATTACAACACTTACAAAAAAGATTTTACAAAACATAGGAAGAGTAGAACTTCTGCTTTATGATTAAACACATTTCTATGTGAAAATGCACAAAGAGCAGAGTAAGTCACTTCAGCACCTCAACAGCTTGTTACTGTACACCCAAAAAAGCAAATCCAGTCCTGTCACACTAGGAGCTGCAGCAAAATTCCAAACTTTTTTGAAGCTCTGGTCTGTGCTACCATTTGATGACAACCATATGCATGCCTCTGAATCACACAACTGAGTGCAAATTTTATTAATGTGCTTTAAATTAGTTCCTGATACAATCTACACAGCAGGATGGGAATCAAGAGAGGAAAACTGGTCTTCTCAGATGCAAAGCTGAAACCAATTGTTTGGACAGTGCCATTAACATTATACATATGCTCTTCAAAATTTACATCTCTACACCAAATATGCCGAACCAGATTCCAAACTGCACTATGCAAGGTGCCTGTGCAATTAGAGTCACACTGTATTTTATTAATTTCTTTCTCTTTAATCACTTCTGCTCAAACATTTTTTTTTTTTATTAGAGAGTAATGAAACTTGCATTACATGAGAAAATAAAAACACAAAATAGCAAGGATACTCGATAGGGGCTGCCCATGCCCACTATAGAAACCTACCCATTGCTTCTGCAATTAAGCTTGTGGCTAAATGAAAATCTATCCTTTTGTTCTACACATTATTAATCAAGCCACTCAGGGGAATTTAACGTTCTCCTGCATGTAGTTTTCCCAGTGAGGCCATTGCTGGAGCCATCAGGATGAGCATTTATGACAGGGCCGTGGTCTTCAGCATTACCAGCCTTATCGCTTCACGCTTCCTATGTAAGCCTAGAACTAGTTTAAAAATAGAATGATCAACCCTCTTCTGCCTGAATAGGTTACTACACAACAGGTTTGTTATTGAATATATAATTTCTGGGTCACTCTATTTCAAAACTCAAGATATCTAGTTTAATAAACAGAAAAACAGCTGTCGTATGTATTTCCTTTCACTGGCACTCATTTATAACCAACCGGTGGCTTTCACAGCCACAAGAATTACTTAACTCTACCATACCCATGAAGCTAGGAAAACTCTTTATTATATATAGTCATGGAGCAGCATTTCAAGTGTCTAGACTTCCACTTTCATTTTCTTTCCCTTTTCAAGAAGGTTTAATACGAACTCTGGCACATTTACTGCAAAGCATGGAACTTTGTTGAGCTACTGAACACATTCTCAGATTTTTACCCTCATTCTTCTGATTCATGCTCATCCCAGCAAGCGGAATGCTCTGAAAGAAAATCTGCCTGGAGAAGATTTTTGTCTCTACCAGGAAGAAAAGGGAGTAATTGCATGTTTAGGGACTCGCTCCTATTTCTAAGAGCACAGCACCACCACATTGGCAGAAAATTACTAAACCCTTACATTAAGGTGAGACATTCTGATGAGACAAACACTAGCGATTAGGGCTGCAGCTTATTAAAATATCTGATGGCACATTCCAGTGAGCATGACTGACATCAGTCCTTGTGTTGTGTCTTAGCCCTAATTTCAGCTAATGAAGTTGGAAACAAGGAAAGCTTTATTTTACTGAGTTTTAGTTCGCTTCCTGTCCCAGACTATTACGGCCGCCCACGCAGTTTAACAAGTGCGTCACTGCAAAAGCGACCAATTTTTCAATGAAGTGATGCCAACACACAAGCCATAAAATGCTTTGCAACTTGATTTTTCCATAGGATACATGATGTTTATTTTGGGGATTGAAAGTTACGTGTACGTATTATCATTTTTTGGAATATGAAATACCCAACCTCTAACACAATGAGTTGCTGCTCATTCGCCTCTACCTCTCCCTACCACACCTCTAATTCAGTCACCCGCTATTTTGACTGAGGTTTTCCAAGCTAAGAATCTGCCTTAAGAACCTCGGCCATTTGCAAGAACTAGGAAGCAGAAAACCTGCATAAAAGTTTTACCTGCATTAAAATGTGGCAGTCTTTCAATGGGCAAGGTGCAAGAACTAGCTATTTTGAGAAAAACGCAACCAAATCTGAAGTTCTTTTGTCAAGAATGAGACAACAAAACTTGGAACTGTTTCTCTCTGTATACACAGAAGTAACAAAAACTGCAGTCTTTGCACACAGGCTGCTTCTGCAAATCTTAATTCCCTGTTCCCTCCTTCCAGTTAATTTTTCAACAGAGAAGTTACACTGTAAAAAATGCTTTACATGAATAATTAAACATGCAGGTTAGAAGCATGAGAATTAGCTAAAGTACATATTAGAGACACCTCAAATATATCATCTCTCTCACTCAGTGCTCAGGATCAGGATATGCTTGCTGAATACATGAGCAACTACGCAGCATTTTATATTGTCACTACTGGATACAGAGGTTCAAGTAAGAGGAATCCAGCAGGATGGCCTTTGCTGCTTTGGCAGCCAGGTTTCCTGTTGTTTTTGTCTTCAAATACAAGTAAAATTTAAATAAATTAAAACTCAAATACTGTCTTGCCAATCTCAGTTGCCACTACAAAGACTAGCTTTTTGCAAGTTAGATCAAAGGACCTCAAATCTAGATGCCTCAAACACCTTTAGAGATAGGTGTGTGCTATCTAGAGAGAGGTATATATGATAATGTTAATTCATTTTTCTCCTATGAAAAGTTTTTTTTTAAATGACTTGCTTATCATGTGTGGCAGTTCTCCAGGGTTAGGTTCAGTAGTTCTACAACAGCATCTTCATTCAGGCCATGATCAATACACATAAAATTGCTGGAAGACATCTCTTTAACAAGCTCCTGTGCTTTGTACAGAAGTCTACCACTCTGATTATTCCCTGCTTTATCTACATGCCTGAATATAACTTGTATCACTGCTTGTCAGCTTTAAGCATCGGTTGGGAATATTCTAAAGCATCCAGCTACAAGAGATGTATCGCCATTCCAGAATAAGGTTTTTAAAAGCACAAAATATGAGATGACTCAGAAAATGAAAGAGCAACTTTTAGCAACAACTAAGAGCACCTCAGGTGAAAAACCCAGTCCAAAGCTACACCACAAACCAACCTTGCCTTGTGAACAAGAGAACCCTAAAAAACCCACGTGTTTCCTGCATGAAAGGAAGTAAAGGATGGCACAGACTACAATACAATACATGCTCAATACCTGTTACCCTGCAATCAATAGTTCCTAGATCGACTAAAACTGCTTCAGGCTAGGGATCAAATTCCTGTTTATCAAAATATACACATATATATATGCTAAAAAAACAAATTAAAAGAGCAGTAGATGCACAGAGGCATCAAGAGGATCAAAACTATTAGTCTTCACAAGCAGGTTTATGAAACATGTTAATGGAATAAACACAACAGTCTTCGCTCTCCTCCTAAAAAAAAACAAAACACTTTTACAGATGACAACAACAGCATAGAACACTTCATCATGAAAGTCAAGATGAAAGTTTTTCAGCTAGATGAAATGACCTGCTGCTGTAGGAACTGCCAGCCTAGACTATAGATTTTTAACACACCTCCAAAGCAAAGGAGCAAGATTTACCTAGACAAAAATTCTGTATTACTTAATTCATAAGGAACACTTGGATTAAATAAGTAGATAAGCAGAAGAACTTTGCATAAGCGAGACACTGCGCAACACTCTGCTGTGCATCAGTGTTTTAAACAAAACAATTTAAAAACAACCAGCCTAAGAGAGATAGAAGCTGATCAAACAGTACCAGAGTAATGAGGTATGGATCTAGCATAAAGAGAAGTATAACACATTTATTGGAGAAAAAAAATTAAGTAAAAGGATAAGCATATTTTTTCTGGATAATCTAACAATCTAATTAATAGTCAAAAAGCAAATTAGATGCCAAAATCAATACAAATCTTATTTTAATAAGGTGCTTAACCAGCAGAAGAGGTGACATTCACGTCTCTCTAAACAGAGTCTACATTTCTAAATGCAGTATTAGGAGAAACAAATACAAGCTCCCTAGAGCTAGGATTCAAGACCAGCAATCTACAACAGTTTCCAATAGTGCTGACAAAGGGGGACCTGCACGCATCATTAGCAGCTTAGTCTAACCATAAGGTTAGATTATTTCCAGTACAACCACGACTGTCAAGGAAGACATGCAAAACGTCCCCCGCAAAAAAGCATTTCTTTAAAGATCATAAATAAATTGCTGGAAATGTAAATACCTAATGTACCAACAACCCACACTTTACTGAGAGAAGGTAGCCCATAAAGGCTGTCAATATAAATAGTAGCAACCTACATTTAAAATAAAAACTCAGCTATGCAGTTGCAGAGATTCAGACGCTTACCTGGGGAGGATAATTGCTTTCTGAAGACCATCTTGAGGACTGATCATTTGGCTTATCCACCAATATATTCCTAAAAAAATAAGAAGCCAGAAGTAATTTTAATAACAGACACGTATTTTACATCTCCAATAAGATCACTAACATTCTCATGCAACTACCTAAATCACTAGGCAGAGAGTAAGGTTCTCCCCCTCTTAAAGATTTTCTACATCGCTATTTTACAGGACCCATCAAAGTACATCTCCAAGCCCTGTGGTTGTGAAATGGAGCTCCAAGTTGCGAAATAAAAAAAAAAAAATCCAAATTGTGAAATAAATGTGAAACAGATGAATTTACGTAGGCCCAAGTCTGCAACAAAGTGGAAAAAACGGTCTCATTCACCTCAACAGGGTAAGAACTTTTCAATAAGGTTAAAATGATGAGCGGTAAAACGGTTAGCAAGCCAAAAAACTGTCCTTTACTAGACAGGCAATACTGGAACGGAGAGAGTGAGCTGCTAACCTACTTAAGCTTCCTTGGAGTGTGGAAGATGACCAGCTAACTCATGCCAAATTTTAAGAAGTCTTTTTCATATGAGCTACAAGCCTGGAACAACACACAAGACAGAAGAAGTTCAACTCTTCAACCAGCAAAATTACCTCTAAGTTGCTTTCTTACAGTTTGCAATAGTACAGCATTTAAGGAATTTACAGAAATTCAGAATCGTTTTTTTGGCTAAAATGAAACCGAATCATCGTAAGTCTTATGAGGGATCTGCCCTCCCCTCTCATAACCACATGGTATAGCTCACCTCCCAGATTAAATTGAACACTAAAAAAAAAAAAATCCCTAAAATACATGTAATTATTGGCAAGGTAACGACGCACCACCTCCTGGGCAGGGCTTATGAGCTCTACCACATACAACTAACAAACTCACCAGCTCGTAAAACTTATGTAAAAAGAAGGAAGCAGTCATCAAAAGGCTTATGCCATCCCCATCTGCTGTGTAGGAGGAAAAGAACACGAGCATCTGGATTACTACAAAGGACTGGAGGAAAAAGCACTCATAGAAAAGTGAGGTTAAGTCAGAGCCTGAGCATTAACAGACAGAGGAATTAGCTGGCTCCTTCCACACCGGGCAGACCAAAATCACCACACTAGCAACGGTATCCAAGCAGTCCCGCACCATGACAAGGGAGACAGCAAGGAGCTAGACCAGGGTGGCCCCTTAACATACAGAATAACGTAGAGAGCTGACCTAGTGGCTGTCCATCCGCGGGCTTCACAACAGACATGTCATGATTTTTGCACAGCACAGGAAGGTCACTCAGGTTCCCATCATCACGTGGCACTAACACAGAAGTGCCAGCGCCGGCCCAGGCCTGCAGCTGGTTTATTCACGCATCCCCAATGGGGAAGACTCTTTTGTTCAGCATTCGGACACGCTCTACCCTCCTGCCCTCATCCCATCAAAACAGGAAACATCAAGCCATTGGTCTGCATAATTAAACATCCAACCAAGTACAACTAGTTTGCAGCGTGGACTCAGCTCCGAGAGAAAACCTAGCCCCCGTCTTTAATTCCAACAGGGACAAAATGAAGCAAACAAAGCAAATGGGAAAATTTGGGAACTGATGAGACACAGATTTCTAATAAAAGTTGCCAGTCTCAAAGCTAAATCACCACTAGAAACCAAAACATGCTTGTTTCGAGAAGAATCATACCTGCAGTGTCCTATAACACGCTACAGGCAAGGCAAAAGGGTATTTATGAATTTTTTAATACCTTTTAATATCTGGAGAGAGGAAAAACGGCTAAACTTGAAGCAGATGTGTATCTTACACTAGATACTAAATGGACATGAAGGCAGATAAAACCAGATAACACCATACAGCTTTTCTCTTTATGGAACATTATCCCAGCATGCAAGAAGACAATTTACCCTACGGAATAAATTTTATTTACGATGCTATTACAGTTGTTTAAACATTAAACGATAAGCCCTTCATACGTTGAGCAACATTTTGCAGGAATTGGCACTGTTACGTGGTCAGATAATGCCCTGCTGGAAAGAGGCATTTTATAATTGGGCAGAACCCAAAGATCGTATTTTTAGAAGTAGATTTGTTTGCTTCTCCAGGTCAAAGATCAGTTTGCCACAACCAAAGAGGACCTCAATAAGTACAGCTAGACAAGACAAAAATCCTTCTGCAGAGACAGAGAAAAGGGACAAGCAGCTCACACAAAATGAAGGCTAAAAAGAAACTTAAAAGACAAAGATAGCAGTGTCAATGGAGTTATAAAGATGTTTAAAAATACATGGGTTATTAATTTATTCAGATTAAACAAATATTGAAGACAGACATCCATATGTACAAAGTCAATTTCCTAAACCACAATGGTTTAGGAAAATTTATGGGCTTGGAGGAATTCAAGCATTCCAGCAATCAGGAGACAGCAAGAAATAAACAAATGCATATCCTAATGACAGACACCTTTTACCACTTAAAGCCCTTTTTCTGGACGTCACAAAACTCTTACACAGTACCTAGAGGCAGGTTTTTCAGATATGACACCTAGATTAAAATCTGAGAAACTTTAGAAGCAAAAATTCCATTAACTTGATGACTTTCTATGTAATTTTCACAAGGCATTTAAAAAAGGTATTTGTAAGCCCTTGAGCTACCGCAAGTACCGAATATTTTTACGCAAGCTTTTCCTGTGAAAAAAAGCAACCCCTTAAATGTGGTTTGAGATAATTCATACTCATAAACTGTATATACAAGACCTAGTCTAGCATAAATCTACAACACTGCCAAGAGGGACCATTCCACCCACTTGCACTTGATCCTCCCCCTCCCTACACCAACAGCTACAATAAAGATTAGCATAAATAACTTCTTTAGTCAGATCAGTTCTCCAATTCAGCTTACTACTAGTGCCCGCAAAAAAAAAAGAGAAAAAAAGATGAGCAACTGGATCCGGATGAGGGATTCAT
>NW_010556101.1:0-10579 GCF_000687285.1 Phaethon lepturus | reverse complement strand
CCTCTCTTCCACTGGCAAGTAACAACTAACAAAATCAGAATTTTTTTTTTTTTTAAATGGTACCTCTGCTACTTTGTGGGCACTCCTACCGCACACTACAAGCTAAGGAGAAGTAGCTACTTTTTTACATCAGAACCAATAACATGTCCAGAGGCAGTACTGGTGCACCTTAAATTCCTAATTTAGCCTCCTTCATGGCTATGAGCATCTAAGCCTTTATTGCAAGCGTTCCCATCGCTAAGTAAGAGAAGTGGATCATTCTGGCTGCTTTGCGTAGAAAGCCCTCTTGGCAAAACATAGCAGAAGTTTCTTTTTATTAGCCATGCAGACACTGGTCTTGCAACTGCTTGAAGTAGATAATTTTTCCTTTACCAACCCAGAAACCGTCACATCCGTTTTACCAACTGCTGGCTGATGTCTGCTGGAATTAGAGATGTCCCCACGCTTGGTATTACCAGAGGACTTCTCTGTGCAAAAACCTCTCTGGTTTCAGGCAGAACAATCACTAACGGAGAGGTTTTTCTTTGGTTCGGGGGGGAATAAGATGACTTTGCAGAATAAACTGCCAATTTAGTTTAAGGCTGCTATAATTTGCATCTAACCTAAATATTTTCATGAAGCTGCTATTAAAGAAATCCATGACTTTAGGAACAAGTCCTTAAGAATAAACAAATCCAAAACACTAGCTTTGCTTGGCACATTCCAACTGCTCTCCAGAAAGCAGCTGTGCAGAAAAGGGCACGCGCGTCTCCAAAGAGAACTTGGAACTCAGACACTGCTCTCCTAGAAAACCGCTGAGGTACCACGCCATTAAACTGCAAAAAGCATTTGGAGTGCTACAAAAACAGAGTCTGACTGCAAAAGGATGAAGTGCTTTCTTCGGGGTTGTCCATGTGATGATTTCTTCATTTTTTCCTACAACTATCCCAAAACAGACTATCAAGGATACAGCCACTAGAATACATGGACTAAACTTTCCACTAAGTCCACTTTACAGAAGACTGTAAGACGTGGTGGGCCAACTATTCCAAACATGTGGAACCATCACAGCAGCCAGTCCAAAGCATCAATGGAGAAACTCTTGCCCAGCCTAGACACTAGGATTTACAGACAGCCTTAACCAAGAAAAACGATGACACCACCACACCATCAAAAAGCCCAAAACCCTATTCCATGAATCTGGAAAGAACTAGAGAAATTTTTCTCCTGCACCCTCCAGAAATTCAGTGTAGCTAATGCTGATTTCAAACCATCTGGCTGTGATGTTTAAAAAACTCTAAGTACCTATAGCTCTCCCCCAAAGCAGTTAAAAAAAAGCGCTTTTTAGATTTTGTTATGAAGTTCCTCTCCTTTCTATTGGAAAAGCTCTCTGCTTAACATGGACAAGACGACATGAAATTTTCTTGGTTGAAACATAGTAAAACATGCACAATTATTATGCAGTATGCAGATGCATTCAGGAAACCAGGTTTTTCATGTTTGGGTGTTGGGTTTTGGTTTTGGACATGGACCTGTTGGAGTGGGGCCAGAGGAGGCCACCTAAATGCTCACAGGGATGGAACAGCTCTGCTGTGAGGACAGGCTGAGAGAGTTGGGGGTGTTCAGCCTGGAGAAGGCTCCATGGAGACCTTCAAGGGGGCTTGTAAGAAAGATGGAGAAAGGCTTTTTACTAAGGCCTGCAGTGACAGGACAAGAGGTAAGAGTTTTGACCTGAAAAAGGATAGATTTAGATTGAAAGTAAGGAAGAAATTTTTGACCATGAGAGTGGTGAAACACTGGCACAGGTTGCCCAGAGCGATGGTAGATGCCCCATCCCTGGAAACATTCCAGGTCAGGTTGAATGGGGCTCTAAGCAACCTGATCTAGCTGGAGATGTCCCTGCTCACTGCAGGGGGGTTGGACTAGATGGCCTTTAAAGGTCCCTTCCAACCCAAATCATTCTAATATTCTATGATATACTTATCAGATCACAGCTGACTATACTGGACAACAAAATAGGTATCACTTAGCTCTGGTCTAGAAATAGTTTCATTAAAACCAGTTTCTCAATTATTTCTTTCAATGAACAGTTTACTTCTTTCTTGAAGCTGCCTCTTATCACTGCCAGCCCAATGATATGCAAAGGCCTTTACTAAAAAACAAACTGCTCCTTAAGCACAAAATGACACTGTTGCAGACATTTCCAGTAATGCAAGTACTCCTTTTCACTCCCCCCACCTAGTGAAGACTTCTTTAAACAAGATATTTTTGATTCATCAGTGCTTCCTCCTGACAGGCCAGGAATTAAATGTTACCAGTAGTGACTAAAACTGCAGCAGTATAATGAATTCCCAGCAATTTATCAGAGCCTGGTAAATAACTTCTATTCCAGTGACACTCAACAACCCTAAATCAGGGATTAAACTTTTGACTGTATCACAACAGTGAGCAACCCAAATCCTCAGCGGCAAGAGCTCCCAGCTCCAGGTTGGTAGTATCATTATTAGCACAGCAGAAAAACAAATTGGAAAAAAATAAACTCAGGCCTATTCATGTATGTTGGTAACCACAATAACTTCACACATCACAGATGATTAACAGCCTAACTGTCCCAATGCTTAGGGATTATAGTTTAGATGCAATTTAACTGGTAAGGGATGCTGAACCTTTAAACTTAAAAATTATCAAGGTTTCTTCTCTCCCCACACTAGCTTTGGTTTTAAATGTAAGAATTGTTAGATCACTGAAACAACAGACCTTTTCAATGTACTTCAAGTCTACCTACTTTTTGAAAAGAGAATAACTTAAAATGCTGATGAAATCAGCAATTTTAAAGACTGCTTCACCTGATCATCTTAGTGAACTGGTATTATGGAATGTAAGATTATCTGGATCCTTTTCTTTTGCCCATTTCTTTTCATACTCAGTGTTCATTCCTACATGCCTAAGCCACAAGGATATTTGAAATCCAGCCTTTTCAAGTGATCCACAGAGTACTAACTCATGCAGCGTGGCATGCATGCAACCTAGCCTGAGCAGGGTTCCAGGAGGTCCCCTGAACAAAAATAAATCCCTGGCTTGATAAAAAGACCAGAAATAGGATGAATTCTACCCTTCAATACTCAAGGAAAAAGACAAAGATACTAGATTCTTCAGCTCACTGGATTTATAGCCAATAAATAAAATGTTGTAGTAAAACTTGCCAGAATTTAAGACATCACCAGATATGGCAACTTAATAACAAAGTTCAGTTTTCATTTAAAAACAAAACCAAGAAAACCTCACTTCTTGCTGGGAAAATAGTTTAGGCAGCATGTGAACACAGAGGATGTCTACTGCCAGCAATCACCAGAAACACCATTAAACTTAGATTTCCCAAATCTTCCAAAATACTGGTGGTGTAGTGCACTTCAGTACCGCATTGCTCTCACTTTCATTTCCCAAAAGCATTTTCTTGGAAAGAGACAGACCCTTTACAAGAAGATTAGAGGAAAGCAATCTCTAGCACACATCTATGTAAATCCCCTATGCTGTATTTTGGAAGCATCACAAAGTTGGTGGAGTATTTTTGTTTTACTAAGGCACATACAGAAAAATTTTATGAAGGCCACAAAGGAGATTGAGGTCTTCCATGATTTCACAGCACTGCAACAACGTTTTTACACGCCACATATTAGTAATACACGCCCTCAGAGGAATCCACAAAAACAGACTAAGTGATTACATGTAAAGATATACATTCCTAATGTAAGCCATAAACACATCTTTTATACTCAGCACTGTAACTTCACACTTAGTAAAAAAGTTAATCCAAAAAACTGATGCCTGTGAAAGAATTTGAAGCAGACTACGTTCAACAAAACAGACTGAAGCCCCCTCATGCCCAAACTAACATCAGGTACGGAGCTTTTTCACCAAAACTCTACAGAAAATGCTTCCTGGTTCGAGGTGGGACCACCATCACTGTATTCACTTTCCTTTCAAAACTAAGGCTCTCTCACTAACACCACAACTCTATTCAGGAAATCCAGAAGACAAAATATTGACCTGGGAAAATAAAGAAATATTAGCCTGTTGCTAAGTGCTGGTTATTTGGGGAATTGTGCTACAAATCAGAAACATTCGCCTCAAGAGATACATTAGGGAATAATTCCTTATTTCGGAGCAATATAAATAACGCCTGCTAAAGGGTACACCAGTTCCCAAGTCAACATTACTTTCACATTTGACAGTTTCCAAACCTTGTACCAGAAAGCAGGTTTTTTAGGTGACAAAATGTAAAAATTTACAATAGCACGCCATCATGGAAGACCAGGGTGGGAACTCATTCAGCGATTCCTTACTCAGAGGTCAGCTTACCTAATCCAAATTTTTTTCTTCCAATATAACACTGTGTTAAGAGCACCTCTTTACTAACACAACTTTCAAATGTAGAATAGGCTAGCAAATAAGTATTTAAATAGTTACCGTAAAAGCCAAATGCTGCTTAGAGTATGTACCTACAGAAAAGCACTCACAAAAAATACAGGTAATGTCCTAAACAGAGTTTCAGTGTTTTTCGGGCACCTTCCCAGAGCTCAAGAGTGACATTAAGAACCCAGCAGTCAGTCTGGGGAGAAAAGGCAGAGAGGACTGCGGAAAACACCACCAAATTCAAAACGACCAGTGCGCAATTTTTCTCCATTATCAAGATCATGTCATTTTCCAGGAACTGCAGAACACACCACCAGAGGAGGAGCAAGTGCTATTAACCAGTTTGCTTTTGCAGTTTAAATTCAGACATGCAGGCTGCTATGCTCAACTTAAATATATGGTTGTGCTCCTTGATTTAAATTGATCCAGGAAATAACTTCTCAAAGATTATGCATACTGAGTTTCAAGTAATGACTAAAATAGCAACTACCTAGGGTAACAAACCACTCTACATCTTCAGCACCCCTTCCTCCCCTTCCAGTAACTAGTATATTATTGAATTCAGACCCAGCTGCACTTACAGTTCACTGTTCCTACAAAATTCCACAGGCCATAGTCAAAAAAGCAAAGCTACATTTGGTTTTAAAGGTTTATATTAACATACTATTAAAGCACTGGATTGTTTTGGAAGTTTGGAACATGGTGACCTCCAGATAACCAACTGAATCAATGCTGCACACACCACTTAACCTCAACAGAAAAATCTTGATCACATCATAAAATCAATGGTGGTGATAAACGTAACAGTGCATTTTAACAGTGATCTGCTAAAAAGATGAGCGTGCAGAATAAGAAACTATATTCTTTGCCATGTTAAAAAAAAAAGAATCAAGCAGACTATACACGTTTTCTCAGCAATAACAGTTATCCGAAGGAAAACGTGCTCTGTTTGAAATAGTGTTTAAGTCTTTAAGCAAGTAATTAGTAATCAGGAGCTAGAAAACCTTTATTAAGCCTGCAGGATATAAAGCCACATACAGAACAAATGATTCATAATCTGATGATGTTAACACCTCCTATGAAAATTTTACATTCTTAACATTCCCCAAAAATGCCATGCCAGAAAAGGTTGAACACCGAAGTAATACAAGTTCTGCCAGGTTAGTCACACCAGGGAACCAGAGCAATTAGCATTTCACCTCCATCCTTCTGCCAGTGAATAAAATTCTGTCTAATCTCCTAAATAATGGCTATATTTTAACTGGAGCTTAAAGAGATTTCTTCTCATAGTACAGTATTTGTGCTTTTACCTGGGAAGCAAGAGCTATCAGACTTCTGATGCCAATGTAAGGAATGAACAACTTCATAATTTTGTGATTTTTTCACTCCCTCCATCTCGCTGACCTTTTTATTTCTCACCACTTCACCTATCAGACACTAAAGAAGCACCTAATACAGATATATTCAATCTACAAAAATATTTTGCTTTTTAAGTACTCAATTTCAGCTTTCAGACAAAAATCCAAGGCTACAAAAGTGATGTAGGCAAGGGGGAAAATGTCTGTCATAAGATGAGGTTGTCTAGAAACATCCAGAAAAATGCACACACACAAGTCGGAAAAAACTACTGGACACTGAGAAGGACGAGAAGCAGAACTGAGAACATTTCTATGCACAGAGCTCACTAGAACCAGTGATGGGAACAGAGTCAGTCAGCTCATTTCGTTAGTCAGCATTTACATTCCCAGCTCATTTTAGTAAATGTTAAAAGTATCGATCAATATTGCAAAGACATGATGAGCATGTAATTACAGAGAGCCAGCAGGTATGCCTGTTCATCTTCCCATATCTAAAGGCAAAGCAGTTTGAAGGAAAGTGAATTTGCTATATTAAAATATTCAAGTGAAGCTATAAAAGCTGACAATTTAAGTGAAAAAAATTACATTAGTGCTTCTATGTGCAAAAAAAAAAAACAAAAAAAAAACAAAAAACCCACAAACCCCAAGAATCACATTTCACTAGCCACAAATACATGGTTTTTCCCATTCCAGAAATCTCAGAGAACAGGGTAGCTGGAATTCAGCTATTTTGTTTTGGGTTTTTCTCTTTACATCCTTCTGGACTTGACCCCAGAAAGTTTATTACACATGTTCTCAGTACCTTCTCACTAATGCTTTGCAATACCTTAGATTGGAAAGGACAGGAGAGTTTCAGAGGAAACACAATACAGCAGTAGATGTTTGGTTAGACTGGGCAGGAACTTACTGTTCATCCTCTTAACTGAAAAGAAAAAAATTTGCATTCTCACTTTGGAACTCTATTAGTCACTCATACTTTACTATCAAAGTATCATTCACTTAGTTTACATCCCCTGTTTTGATGGAAATAAAGAAAACGAGCAAAAATGCACAAAATTATTTTAAGTGTATTGTAACAAATCAGCTGCGTCTTTCTCTGTTCCAGTATGCTTTCTAGGAAAGAGACAACAGAGCCGTCCAGCCTTCAGCATTTGCCATAGTACCACCTAAGGTGTCAAACCATAAAAGACTGGAATTACCAGAATAACTGAAGTCCACAATGAAATAGATAAAAATATGTTACAATGAGAAAGTGACTACCGATTAGGAGGAGGTTGCTAATAGAATTTCATTATCAGCTAAGAAACCAATCTTATTTTATATTCTTAACAATGACCTTAACACAAGAAATAATTTAACACAATACCAATAAAAATCCTAACATCAAACCTTGGAAGTACGCTCATCTTCCTCTACAGAGATACCATGCATGAACACCTGAATGGCTCTGAACATCTGAGCAATATAAAAGGCATGAAACTTCCTCAAAAGGTACATGACTAGTATAACACAGTAAAAAACTCTCGTTAACCTCTGAAGTGGGATTTCAGCCATATAAAACAGTGACAGAAGGACCTGAGTGCATTAGCCAACTACAAGATATCATCAGTCACGAGTCTGATGCAACCACTAGAAACCATGGACCTAGGATACAGTAATTTAGCATTTGGCAATAGGAAAGGATACATGATGGCCATCATACAGAGCACAATACTTCACCTCTTCACCTTAGCAGACAGTTTAACTGGAGCAGGTACAAAAACGGGCTATTAAAAATATCAGGATATGAAGTGCTTCCCAGAATGCAGAGCAATAGCTTTTGGTTCTGTTCCTTACCAAAAAAAAAGTTTGAACAAGGGTTACATTACCTTCTATAAATTTTTTACTCCCTCCTTGTCCAAAAAAAGAAGTGACTGAGCTCATCACTTTCTGCAGAAGGCCAGAGCAGAGAGGGGAATAAAGTCCAGGACTCTCTCCCTCAGCATATGTCAAAAGACAGCAGTACTTGTTAAGAGTAGCTCGTGTGAAGTGACTGGTGGTGGTGAGGAAATCCCTAGGCCAGTCCCTCATGAGACATCAGGGAGCAGCCTCCCACGTGGCTCCATTCCTTCGGGGAGGAACTGCGGAGAGGCAAGGAAGGGATCCGATGAAGGAGTCTCAGGCGACATGCTGGGTTGAACATTTTCCAAGTTGAACAAGCTGAAGCCTCTCAACACACTGTTGCCTCTGCACAGGCACTGTCTCTGGAAATGCCAGATGTTTCAAGAACAAATTTCCTCTGGATCAATTTTCTTCCCAAAGGCACAACCTCCCCTCCAACGCAGACTGAACTAGACACTATTGCTAGACTAACTCTTTCACTTCTGCCCACAGAGTTTTTAAAGTAAATATCCAAGTCAGTCTTCCTGCTGGTACCTACAAGCCAACAGAGGACAACTCCAACAGTTTGAAAAACAGTAGAACTATTCTTTGGCAGACTCGAGAAGGACAATCTACGTTTATTCTTTGGAAAGGTCTTTGCAAACATGCGGGTATTGGCAGCACTGGTAAAAAAGCCAGAAATTGGATCCAACACTAACTAATCCCCTAGCACCGCCACCAAACACAAGGAAGACGCTGGCATTCACCAGAAGAAACTTCTCTGTCACTGAAAGAAAACTTGTATTTTTCAATAGAGTATTGATCCTAAACTAGAACATGACCAGAAAGGTCTTTGAAAAACACTTTTTTTTTTTAATTAAAAAGAACAGTTATCAGATGATTTTGGTGTTCTGAAAAGTTGCAGTATTGGTTCAGCATTACAGAAGCAGATGTAATCCAAGTTACTAGGCATCTAATACCTTCCCTGGACAGCAGTGATGAAAGTTTTATATTTCATAGCTTTGTTTTACATTTAGAACCATACAATTACTTAAGAAGTGTG
The DNA here is from genome assembly GCF_000687285.1 of Phaethon lepturus. Classification (NCBI taxonomy): domain Eukaryota; kingdom Metazoa; phylum Chordata; class Aves; order Phaethontiformes; family Phaethontidae; genus Phaethon; species Phaethon lepturus. Next base: position 1,906 of record NW_010556101.1, on the reverse strand, counting down.
TTTAAACCATACCTAGCTGACACAAAACATAGGTAATCTGCTCTGTTCCTCTTCCATAAGCACTTTTCTTGCAATACCATAGCTCCCAATGACAGGCAGCATTATTTAATGAAGCAGATTATTCCTACATACATTATGGCAGCATCCCTCTTCTACTTCAAAGTTAAGGTTTTTTTTTTCCTAGTTACACTAGCAAACTTATTTAAACTACAGTATAACCAGAATTCCCAATATCAGTCCAGGAAAGCATCATTCTCTTCCACATCTAAGACAACTTTTAGCTCTATCTGCATGTTCATCCCTCAGTACGTTACGTTCCTGTCCCAGCAATTTTAAAGTTTTCCATCTTCTATCCATCCCCAAAAACCCACTCTCCCATATGTTTCTTTATAAATTTTCTCCTTTCAAGAATCTGATCTTAAATCACAGGTCAAAGCCTCTTCTTTCCATTTCAGATCACATTTAAGTTCTCCCCCGGAACATGGCAACCCGAAGTTAGCAGACAGCAAGTAAAAACCAAAACTTTCACACAAGACAGCACACAAGCACCAGGACCAGCATCCCTCAGACCAAGGTCAGCATGCCGGAGAATGACTCCACCTCCAGGGTTATTTAGCACTGCTTAAGAGCCGTTAAAATTTTTTTTACTGATAAGCATGTTTAAACAACATCTTAAAAAACAGACAAATGCAAGGTCACATTTGGAAAACACCAGCCCTACTATAGGAAAGGGAATTGTATCACAGAAGGCAATGACATTAAGGACTTAGGGCAGCACTGCAGATACCACGTAAACATTAATTCCTGACAGGAGTCTGTAGCAAAAAGGACTAATGGGAGCCTTGGGAAGGAATATTAAGGAGAAAGACAGTATTATCTTTCTCTATCAGCGAGATCAGTGATGGATTGTCACCCTTCTATTCAGGGACCAACACTCTAATACGATGTTGAAAGCCAGAAATGCTGGTAGAAATAACTACCAACATGTTCACAGACCTGAAAGAAACACCTCCAAGCCAAGCCATTTTAACAAGAACGGTAAAGGGATTACTCAGTTATCACCAAAGATTACCAGAAAATAAGCCAGTTCTTCTTAGTATCCAGCAAAGCAAATGTATGGAAAGACACAACAACTAGCAGTTTAGTGAGAAAAACTTTTTTTTTTTAAGATTCACTTCATTTTGGAAAGTGGAGATAATTCATTACATGAACAATTAACAAATAAGGCAACCCTATTACTTGTTGATAGTGAGCGACTTAAAGATACTTCAGTCAAAGGTTATTAAGTTCAGCACAATCAATGATTAGACAAGACTCTACAACCTGCAATGACTAAGGTGTCCAAGCGCTGTATTCATAACAGTCCTCCTGGCCTCCAACATTGAAACTAACTTATCAAAAAGGTGTACTGAAAACAGCACACCTAGATCACATTACAGTCGCTCCAAATTTTACTTTCAGTAACTAGAAGGATTTAACAGGCCATAGGTGGGCTGCCATGCAGCCAAGCCTCCCATTCAGGATGGGTTCACATTAGTTCAGTGTCACAAACTGATGACTGTAAAGTACAGCTTCAGCCTTCTTTTGCCAAACCCCAAATTCCTAAAAGCAGAAAACGAAAGCAGCAGATGACCCCTTTCCCCCACAACCAGACACAACAGGGACCCCAGCGAGCCTCCAGCGTTTCAGAGGTCAGGGGCAGGAGAGGAAGCCCGGCTGCCAAAAAACACACTGCCCACAGGCACCTGACATACCCAAACCTGCAGGGCGGGGGAGGTTTACTTACCCTCCTCCCCAGTTAACCTGATGACCAGTCTCTCCCCTACACAGTGCCCATTTTTCCCGCAAATCTGGGGCCAGCTTCTCCTCTTCACATGCACTCCCTCTTTACCCACACCTGATGGTC
>NW_010556100.1:0-2430 GCF_000687285.1 Phaethon lepturus | reverse complement strand
CGCTTGGCTCTGAGCTTTCGTGCCCCGGGCTCTGGGCGTCTAAACCCGCCCGGACGTGCTGCTTCTGCTGGCCGTAACAAGGCCATGGGGAGCCCCTTCAGCCGTGCTGGTCTCCTGTGGCCACCCAAAATTTGGTGAAGGCCATTCCCATCCTGGCAGGGGTAGTCCCTGCGGCCGAGGGTGGAGCAGGCACCGAAAACAGAGGGACGTCCCCACGGTGGGGACGCAGGAGGGGCAGAGCCAGGGCGAAGCTCTCCAAAATCCGCCGTTTCCCTGCCCCAGGCCTCCGATTTCCATCCTTCTCTCAGGCAGAGGCAGAGCGCCGCGTCGGCTCCCAGCATCGGCCCCAGTTCGCCCACCAACCTGCTGGGAACTGCCTTCCAGCCCCGCTCCTTGCACACGAAGCTGCAGCATGAATCGGCCGACGTGGCCTTGGGGGATTTTTTTTTTTTTTTGCCAATGTACAATGCAACGATTTTTTCCTTGGGGTATTTTTTTTTATTTTAGCCAATGTACAATGCAAGGCTCATCGACTGGACACAAATAGGTCCAAGGGTGAATTTTGGGTGGCGGATGGTGACTCCTCACCAGCTGCTTTTCAGCCAGCAACGCCCCGGGGTCTTCTCTGAGCTCCAGTGCCAGAAGCGAAGGAAACTGGAGCCGCGTGATAAACGAGGTCAAAGCCAAACGGGAGAGATAAGGATGCAGCGGCCAACGGAGAAAAAGCTCTGCATCATCACATATGCAACTGAAATTAAATCCACGAAGCATAAAGCTGCTTTAAAGAAAAACCTTTAAAGAAAACGTCATGTTCCAGACAATACAAAGGCTTCGCGTGTACAAAACTGTGGTCCCACTCGTGGGCCGTGTTCTCGCGGGTGAGAGCTTTGCTGCTGCAAACGCGGCGCCATCCCCACCCCACGCACGTCGCTCGCTCGCGCTGAGCCTGGTCCTGCAACCATCCCCAGGGACGGGAAGCCCTTGAGACTGCTGACAGCCCCGAACGTTTTGCTCGGCGACGGACGCGACGTCCCGCCGTACCACAGCGCACGGGCTGGAAAAACCTCCAGCCCCCCCCAGCGTCAGAGGGTTTGGTTTATTGCAATAGATCAGATCAAAACTTGGGGTGCGGAGCCCCGCTGCCGCGCGGAGCTCAGATCCGAGGCTAAAATCTGGATGAGAATGTGGCAGCTCTGCCAATTCCCACTGCTGACCAAAAAAAAAAAAAAAAAAAAAAAATCCTGATGCAGATACTCCTCCTGGCCTCTGGTGTGCCTGAAATTAGGAAATCAACGGGCTGGAGGGATGCGCGCAATAAAAATGACGGGAATCGGGGCATGCGGAGTCGAGTACATGAGGTGTCACAAACTGGGTGAGGTGCCTGGACGCGGCGCACGGTCCCGGCGCGTTTTTGGGGCGTAAAGGTCTGACGAAGCCGCCGTCCAGACTGAGGTTAGCGGCTGGAGGTACCCCCGGGGTCACACCTGGAGCGATCCTGGCACCGACACCCACGGTCCTGTCCTGAGACACACAGACAAGGGAAAAAAGCACCTAGCCCCAGAACTTGCCAAAATCCAGCTTGTTTGCTTGCATCCAGCCCCAGGCAGGCCAGGCTTAAACTAAAAGATGAATAAGGGTGACGCAAGAGCAGCACAGAGGTGACAGGCGGTGGGGCCAGCTCACCAGCAAGCCCAGCGCTGGTAACGTGTTCTTAAACGTCCTGAAAAAGGAGGATTTGAAAGAGAAACGTGGTAGTGGCACGAGAGCGCCGGGCGATGGGGACATCCGTATTTTGGCAGGGAGAGGAAGGGTCGCTGCGGGTTTTATCAGGGCTCTGAAGGGAATTCTCTGCATCTGCTGCCAGCGTGTAAGTGATGCTGATAGAAGTCCGAAGCTTTGGACTAAGATCCTTGCAGCTCTTTATCCCAAAAGACACGGCAGAAAAGGGTGTTGCAATCATCACGCTGCGTTGCGACAAGAGCCTGGACAAAGCTTGATCTGGCAAAAGGAAGAATTTTTAAGATTTACCCTCAAACTCGGCCAAGAGCACAGCCTGGCCCTTCTCACCCCAGCAGGGATCATCGCCCTCCCGGGCCACCCGGAGCCCGAGGCAACGCCAGGAGATACTTGGGCAGGGTTAGTGATGCTCCTTCCTCCGGTATGAACAAGAAATCTTCATTTATACACTTGCCGCAGGGAGTTTTCAGGCTGCCAGCTCCTTCTTTTCACCAAAGACAAGACAGTTTCTGGGTCTCCATAATTATTTACACGTGGGCTGTATTTATTGGCAATTAAATGGTTCAGTGGCTCCGAGACATTAGTCTCCTCTAAACATGTTGTCTGCCAGATTGCTTCCTGCCAGCAGTCCCTGTGGGCTGGGGAATTTTGCCGAGCCCTCCGGGGCCGCTCGTGCAGGGGAGGGAGCAGCTG
>NW_010556099.1:821-1149 GCF_000687285.1 Phaethon lepturus | reverse complement strand
GGTCTAGGCCAGGAGCGGAACCGCTCACCGCCTGGGCGCACGCACGTGTCGCGCACGGCACGCCGCCGGTTTGCGGAATTTACCTGTTTACCTAAAAGAGGAATTTGCCCGCGGGAAAGCTTACTTCCGCGGATGGGTCCTCACTGTCCGGTCGCGCCACTGGCACGCAAATGCCTTGCGCCGCAGGCTCAGAGGCTGGGTCCTGGAAGGGACCGTCAGCGGTCGCCTAGTCCGACCCCCTGCAGCGAGCGTCATCCTAGTGCCACACAACGCGCTTTGGAAACTTGCCCTTGTGGTTGTTGGACTTTGTGTTCCCTATTTCACGAAT
>NW_010556099.1:533-741 GCF_000687285.1 Phaethon lepturus | reverse complement strand
CGGGCCAGCCAACGACACGGCCGCAGGGTCTTCGCCTGGGCAGAGTTCCGTCACGGCGGTGCGTTGGTTCTTGCGAGCTCCTGGCAGGACACACAGAACCGTGTACTTTACAATTTTGTATTCTCTATTTTAAGAAAACTTGTTACTGCATTGTGTCGAGTCTTTCCCTTGACACCCGCGTTTATAGCGGTTTATGTCATTAAAGTTT
>NW_010556099.1:0-368 GCF_000687285.1 Phaethon lepturus | reverse complement strand
TAATTCCGGCAGCGATGTTGTCTTGAAAGAAAAACATTCCCTCCCGGTAATGAACGAAGCTGCGCGTTAGGTATGCGTGCCAGCGACCTTTAGAAAATGAACTGCTGACCCAGAAGCTGGTGGGAATCGGCGAGAGCAAATGAAGCAGAAGGCTTTCCCCCGCCGGACCGGCTGTGCTGGCAGAGCAAATTCCTTTCACAATTAAAAGAGAGAGAGTGGTCAGAGGGGAGCGTTTAACGGGACCGCACACAGAACTAAATCGTTCAGCCTATTTTCCGTGCCTTTTCTTCTCGGACACGCTAAAGTGGGCTTCAACGCATGAAGCTACGGACGCGTATATTGCGTGCGGTGATCCTGCTCCCCGGGGT
>NW_010556098.1:43928-64926 GCF_000687285.1 Phaethon lepturus | reverse complement strand
CACGGGCAACTTTTTATGCTGCGGGTTTGTTTTCATTTGAGGGGGGATACTTCCGTCCCACGCGCTAAACTTCAGCTTGAAGGGCCTGTTTTGCTTGGGGTTGCGTTTACAGCCTTCCCACCTCCGGCAGTTACAAAGCCTCTTCCAGAGCTGAGGCCGCAAGCTGTCCAGCCATGAAGGTGATCAGCTGCACGTCTATACCTGTCACAAAATCGAGCAGCTCAGCTTGCACCCCGCCAGGCCAGCCCACGGCCTTACCCTGCGCCTCGCTGCCTTTCCCCCGTTCGTCTACCATCGCGTGAGGTGTGTATGTTTGATCGAGGAACATCTCCCACAGCGTTCCCACGCCTTGCCCTGGAAAAACGGTGGAAATGGCAACCCACCATTAGCAAATGAGTTCATGGGGCCTGTGGTCTGCCTGTGGCTTGGGTTTGAGGAGGCCCCTGGGAATGAAGATGTATGATCTGTTGTGGCGGTGACTTGCCTCCAGTTACCATTTTTGTTGGAAGCTCTTTGGGCATGCGTACATGTGGTGGCCCAAGGTTTCCCCTCGGCCTACCTACTGCACACGCGTGTACCCCACTAGACCTGGCAGTGGTCAGGTGATCATGTCCACAAAGGCAGTAGGAACGCTGAGTTAAACGTGTGTTTCGTGTCCCCACTAGAGCTGGGCAGCCCCACCTCATGACAACTGACCCCCAAAACACTTTACAATACTTTCCAAAGAGACCTTGCTGCTGGCCAGAGCATGGGGCAAAGGCTGCAGGTAATTCCCGTACATCATGTTCTCCGAAATAACAATACTACGTACGGTGCAGAAGATTTTCTGCCAAAAACCCTGTGTGTGAACTTGACATTGTCTTCCGAAATATGCACTGTTGATTCTGTTTAAATCAACTGAAATAATAAAAATGGTTTCAACATTTGTGCAATGTGGTCATTTTGGGGGCCGGAACATACCAGCACCCTATACCCTTTTCAGCCAGGAGCAAGAGTTTTTCTTATGTGGCTCCAACAGAGAAAGGCACATGAGAGCAGGGACACTGGAAATACGTTTTCATTTGCCTTCCTCCCAGCCTGTAAGAAGGCTCATGAGGCAGATCACTTGGAAGCTCCCAGACTCAAGAAGGGGGGTCAGACACGGTGATGGCCCAGGAAAGAGCACCATCTAGTGAAAAGCCACTTCTTGCAGAAACTGTTCCCTACGAGTCTCCAACCAAACAATGACTAACCCAGCCCAGCCTACCTCGTAACATCTGAGGCAATCCTGAGCGAGGTAGCATGGTAACAGATAACAGATGCCTAAAATTTTCCATAACACAGACACCGAGATCTTTAGCTCTACCCTCTTGGTTGTCCATCAAGGGAATTATTTCTTCTCTGCTTGTCAACTCCAGCCTGGCAAGTCAACCTCTGTTTTCTGCTGCCTTGCCTGGAGCTGACACAGCCCTGGTCTTGCTGTAGGGTCCCCCGCCGGTCACGCTGTGGGATCAGAAGCCACGAAAAGAGGGCACAACCTCCCGGCTGAGTCTGTACCAGCTGCATACATGCCTATGACTATGGGCTCACACATGCCGGTCTTGCAAATAGTTTGGAAATGCTTTTGGGGATTCTTTTCAGCACAAGAGTGCAAAGGGAATCTGCCAGCAAGGCTGCCCAGGTGTGTTTACCACAGTCATAATATTCTAAACCAGGAGGCAAGGAAATTAGCATGGAAAATATTGAGGAAAGACGATGCAGCAGCTTAGCACCAAAGCAGGAGGATCAGCTGATGGGCCCCATTCATCAAAGGTGTTGTGGCCCTTTCAGTCAAGGAGGGTGAATCAAAACACAGACAGAGAAGGTGTAATTTTTTCTAACCAGTCATATTCCCCACCAGAGTGGGCTTCTCCAGCTGCCTGCATATCCCCAGAGCACCCGGGGCTGGTGGTGACTTAGGAGGGGAATTAGCAAAGGTAGACAGGGGTGGGTAAACAGCTCCCCAGACTAGCGGGGAGTTGGACAGAGGCTCATTTAGCTCTGAGCCCAGGTCCCCCTTGCCTGTGAGAGAGGTCATGGTGCACCAAGACCAGACACCAGTGAGCATCTGCCACGAAAAGGCTGTATCAGCCACTTCAGATGCCCAGCCTATGCTCTCAGCAGCATTTAATACATCTTTTTACCTCTCCCTTCCCCAAGATGTAGTCTGAGCTCTACTTTTTTCATTAAATTGTTATCCACCCCCAAATTCTTTATCTCAAAATATCCTGTCTGCACCCACACATAACCACAAACCAAAACAGAGAGGCAGTAGATGAAGGGAAATTTGTGCAGCAGCTTTGTGGATGCCAGCCTCCTGACAAATCATTTGCCTTCAAATCGTGTCTGATACTGGTTCCCCTTGGTTTCACCATTTGCCCTACGTCCAGGTCTGCTTTTCAAACACTATAAAAAATAATAAGATATATCAGATGTTCTTTCATTGCCTCTTTCAGGTTTTAGCTTGTCACGAGCTTTGCCACAGGGCTCCCTATTTCTTGCTAGGGAACTGGGTATAAGTGCAAACTGCACTCGTGAGTGAGACTGGAATTTGGATCTGCACAACATAATCTGAACATTTGTGTGTAGTGGCATGAATTAGCAATATGAGTGCATTGTTCCCATTTGCTGGAAATTAGCTGTCCTTGCAACTGAATAGAAAACAGAGTGCAATGTAATGATGGAAGCAGCAACTATTAAAGATTTGTTTTCATCATGTTTGTGCAGCTACAGAACGGAGACACTGGGCATTAATGTGGCTGACAACAGCAAGCGACGTTTTCTTTGTGTTTCAGATTGTTTGAAGCCGGTGCCTGGTAGTTGAGATAACAGCAGCTACACCTGAAGAGGTTTGAATATCATTTTCCTTCTTCAAGCTCTACCAATGTCATCTCTAAAGTCCTGCAAGCGGTACAATCTTTGCTGCAAAATTGTGGACTGTGGTTGAGAGCAACCTTCAGCTGAAGTTACTCCGTTCCCGTAAATGATATAGCTCAGTTAACATGTAAAAGTTCTTAGTGTGTCACAATCAACAGACATTGGAGTTCGCCCTTAGGACAGGAGATAGATAGCCTGGAATAAGTGAACTGCAATAAAACCCACCCAAACCAAAACTCAAACACTTAAGACCTGCATTACTAAATGAATGAAATCAAAGAAAGTTCCCCGAGTTCTTCGTCTACCCCTCTGTGAGAACTTTGTGGGGCTTGGGTGGAAGGAGAAGGGGAGCAAGACTTGCACCTACTGTCACCTACCACGTGCCTCAGCTGCTCATCACTGCTCTTTCTGATAATTTCTCAATTCTGGGAGGTGATGCTTATCAGTTGCTCATGCAGATGTCATTTTAGTTAGTTGCTCAATTGGTAGGGCGCATCTAGCAGGTCCACCTCTGCAGCGCCCGGGGCCCCTCCATCTGCTGATAAGCTGTTCTGTCATCAAACTCTCAAAACTCCCCTTTACAAATGTCATTGGAAGCCCTGATATAAACACTGCCTTTTTCTTCTGGTCAAAAACTTCCATTTACTTAATGTTTGATGGACCTGAAAACAGGTAAGGGAACATCTCTGCTGGCAGTCCCAGCAGAACCACTCCCACACGCATCAGTAACAGGGACAAATAATCTTATTTCACATCATATTTTCTTTCAATATTCTCAGGACCAAAGAAATTGTCTAGTGAGCTCCATGTTGTACCTGCACCTGCTGCCTTGATAGGTCTGTATCAGCAACTTCCAAGCAGTTAACACGGAAAAAAGAAATAAAAGCAAGAATGAGAAGAGCTTCACAATGGGCTTTACCATCCCTCAGGGATAAGGCGTGTGCAGGGGCGTTGCAAAGAAGGTGACGTTTCGTTCCCTTTGTCCTCCTCCTGCCTGGGCTCAGAAATAATAGTAACTGTAATAATAATGATAATAACTCACACAGCCTCTTGCTGCCTCTGCCAGACCTTTGGATGTCTGACAGTGTTTGCAGAGAGGCTCGAGCTGTACCTGCGGGCTCGCCCTCCGGTCAGCCCCGTCGGGTCGGTGCTAGATAGAGTGGAAAGCGAGGGCTGAAAGGAGACTTGCAGGCTGCAAACACTGTTATCATTAAGCCTCCTGGAAGGGTTTTCTCTTGCACTTCGGCTTTACACTTCATGCTTTTTCAAAGGACACTCTTAACAGGCGTCTGCTCTGGCCATCCTGTTCTTTTCAATATACCTTTTAATTTAATACTATTCCATTTCTGTCTTCAGCAAGGGTTGTTGTCCAGTTACGTGCAAAGCAAGGGATAGGTGAATCTATGCCAAAAAGCTTTATTGAAGTATCAGAAAACATCCATCAAATCAGTTTATGAAACTGAATTATGTGGGACCCCAAGAGTAAAAAATGACAAAAACAGAGAGTTAAATTGATAGCAGACCAGGATAAAAGCTTTTAGTCAACACAGGCTGTAAAATTAATCAAATGCAGTATACTCCCTAAAAATTAGAGCAGTTTCCTCATCCCCTGCACTCTACTCAATTTCAGATCTAAATAACATACAAAGTAGATTAAAATTAATCAATACAGCAGATCCCACAGTAAAGCAACTAATCAAGAAAGCAACACATGCATTTGCAACCAATTATTTATTACCATCACCACGTGTGGCCAGGATGTGAACGCATATGGCATCCCTGGCTTCTCTTGAACCGACACCAGAGCTGATGGGTGTCTGCTTCTTGTGTGAGGCAGTAAGAGAAACCGTCAATGTCTAGGGCACTTGGAAATACTTGTTTGAATCTTGCAAATATTCTGAAGTGTGAAACAGGCCAAAATTGTATCTATAGTGTGGATGTGCAACGGAATCTTTTTCTCTGTCTAGGACATGAGTGCTCCATCTCTGACTTCTGCTATTCAGGTTTTCTCTGTAGGTGTGTATGGACTGGCTGGGACCTCCCAAGCTATAGAACGTGAGAGAGGAGAGTCCTTCAGGTGCTGGGAACCAATAGCCCATAGGTGATGGCAATAATTTCCAGCTTGTCCAAACACATAGACGCTATGCCCCTTTCATATCCTTGCATCAAATACTTGCCTAGACTTTTCCTACTGATGTTCATGAACCTGCCACTGCAGAATGAAAATGAAATACCAAAAGAGATGCCTTCCTCAGGAAGGCCAATGCGGAGCATATGTGTTTCACAGAGATCCAAGTGCAGCCTGGGAACTCACATCCTGGACCATCGACTTCAGGCATACTCACAAAACCTATGGGCTGAACATGAACTGCTTTTAAAACTGCTCTTTGAATTTCCATCATCAGCCACCCACCAACTGTTTTGCCAACACCTGTGTGCTACAACATTTATCTGTAGCAAACTGCGGTAGTTGACTTCATATCTCAAGAACAAAGTAGACTCCTGTTATTGAAATTTCCAGTGCTAGAAAGCCAGCAAGTTCCTCTCCCTATGTCCTGAAACCCTGTTTTCTCGCACACTAGTTCTGCACCCGTTGCCAGTCAGCCCAGCTCTGCAAGATGACATACACCCACCAGATGGTCCTCGTACTTCTGCATCAGAATTGCTGATGTGCACAGGGGTCAGCAAAAATGCACGGTGCTTTTCCTCGGCTTAACACGCTTCCAAATCACAGAAAAGTACAAAAGGCCATTTAACATCTCCGTTCAGCAGCACGAACAGTTGGCCTGTTATCAAGTGCAGATCTCTTGTGGCAGTGGGTTAAAATAACTTCGGTTGTCAAGAGGGGAAGAGAAAGCTGCTTCACCATGCACTGTAAACCAATGCCGTGTGGCCCTAGGAAGTCAAAGATATATTGCCACAAATCCCAATGCCAGGAGGGACAACGGGGACTTGGGCACTCACTGGGCACTGTGCATCCATGCACAGCGTGATTCAGCACGGCAAGCATGATGTTGTGTGACACATGAGGTGCCATCATGTCATCAACTTTTATTACCGCACTTCTTCCCTCTGCCCTTCCTCTGAAGAGTTAATTCTGGATATATGTGAATAACAAATAGCTTTGGTAGGGCAGTTGTCCCCACCACCAAAGGAGGTTCTCGAAGAGAAACCAGTTTCACAGATGTTCTCTCCACATTCCCCAGGCCAGGAGAGCCCTGATAACAGCATAATTTCTCCCTTCCCTTCTTTGCCTTCAGTTGAAGAGCTCTGGCTGCTGGGGGCAGCCTGGGCTTGGCTGGCTACTTGCAGCAGCAGGCGCGTGGGACGTGCTGCGAGGTGGACATCTCGCAGTGTTGGCATTCTGGCTTGTCAGGGTCTCCCCTCACTCCTGTAACGCTAGACCGCTTCTCAATCATTTCTTAGCAGCTTGGGCTAAGAAGCCCATTACATCGGCTGTGTCAAGAATGGGATACGGCATCTCCGGCATCCCAGGCTGGGCAAGTCATGTTTTGCAACACACACTGATATGCTTTTGTGTGGAAGGGATCTATTTCACATTAAGCAGCCGTCATACAGTATTTTTGATCACCACCTGTAAGCAAATCCACGCAAAGCTCATTCCAAGGTCAGCTGGCTATTTCTGCAGACTTATTTCCAGCCCTGCAGGCTGCAGAGCGGGCTACCATGCTGGCCATTTAAACCTCCAACAGATCAAACAGAGACAGAACTGATCCAGACTGGCAAGAAAGAGATTAGGATCAAACAGTCCCCTCTGTCCCTGCAGCTCTGTATTGACAGGTGTCCAGGATGTCATTACAGTTGGCAGATGACTTCAACTAATGAGGTCTTTGTCTTCACAACTTTTATTTTTTATGTTTTTGCCAACATGGGGCAATTAAACCACGCTTAGACATCGTTGATCTTTGCTCTTAGTGAAGCTGATTCAGTATATTACCGCTACCTGCCCTGGGAAGCGAGGTGGGCAGGGGCCGTGGCAGTGGCTGTCTTGGATAAGCTGCCAGACCGGAGAATTTGTTTGTGGCTGATTAAGCAGCCGTGTCATCTAAGAACTTCAGCAAAAACTGTATTTCCCCTTTTACTAACTTCTCCCTCCTCCCATGCCTGCCTGGGTTAGCCAAAAGCAGAAAGTAACTCATGTGCTTACAGTAACCGGTCAGAAAGTTGAGAGGCACCTCATCAAGCAAGATCACTTGACAGAACAGCAAATTACATGCCTCATATAATAAATGTCTCAAATGTATTGAAAAAGTTGATGCTGCTCAGATAGACGTCGGATTTGGTGGGAGAGAAGTTAGCACTGCTGAAAACGTCCCCCATTTATTCCACCAAGATGGGAATAAAGGTGTACATAGCAAACATTGTCCTGCAAAGCATTAGGCATCTTGGGATGGTGTTAACATCGCTGTTTCTCATTGAAGATAGTGAAATTACAGTTTTTACAAATTGGGAACACTGTTTATTTGATTGGTTTATGAAGAGCTGTTGAAAGCCTGTATGTACGTAGACAAACAGGTCTCTCCCTCTATCATTAGTCTGATTTACACACTAATCCAAATATCAATAAAACTCTCTGTAATTCCTTTACACCTGTGTAATTATTCAAACAACAGACACTCCTGCCACACTAAGTGTCTGACTCTGAAAGTGAAACCAGGAGGCTCATCTCTCTGTGCCGACATACGGCCACATCAGGTTACTGCTGTAATCACATTCAATTCTCTTTTCGAGCATCTTTAAAATGAAAAGAGGAACTGAGTTATTCCCTCAGCTGTTTGTGGCAACCAGAAGAATAAAGCAGACATTGCAGCTTGTGCTGAAACGCCTGGGTGAAGAAAATAGTTTGGGGCCAGGAGTTTACAGCTGTGCATGTAAAGAACATGCAAAAGATGAAGACATCTTGCTGTGCATATGTAAGGTTATTTTGAAATAATCTGTACTTTAAAAACAATTCTATAACTAAGAATCCATGGGCAGAACTTGTCTGCTCATTTACTGTGACTGTATACACCACCTGATAATTGCTTCTGCACATGATTGTTCAGATATCGAGCTGTTTATTCCCACACAGAATTTAATTGTGCAAGATGTGACTGCTAATGGCAGAAGAGCAATCCCTTCTAAATAGCTGGACCTTAGCTGGTGTCTACAGTCTCTGCATGGCAGCAATTTCTCCCATCTCGCACTCTCTCAGATGAATCGTGGCAGTCCCCTCTTCTCAGCTGTGGCTATGGCACCCTCTCGGCTGTCACCCTCGGTCTGCACCGCCGGGGCATCGGGCGTTCCCTGCCCCTCGCACCTGAGCACGCTGCTTTCATCACCGATCTCTTCTAGCACAGCCACCAAGAATCTGGAAATTCCGTGTACTATCAGCCTCTGAGGGGTTTGCCCACATACAGCAAACATCTGACTACCCACCTTGATGTGATTTAGCATAGGTCTAAAAGAGAGGACAAGAGACAGCTCCAGAAGCTTAACGGACTGTGGAGGGTTTAGATGTTTGTGCAATACTGCATTGCTGTCCATTGGAACAGAGCACCGTGATGATTATTAGAAAAGTGAGAATGAAGATGTAGACTAATCACCTGACCTCATTTGGTAAGGGTGTTGGTTGTTTTCAACGTTTTATTGTATGTATGGCTTGTGTAATACAGCAGACTGGAGCGTGTGCTAAAAGACTGGATGAAGAAAGGAGCTGGTTGTGTTTGGCAGGGAAGATGCACATGATGTGTCTCGTTACTATGGCTTTATAGGATCACAGAAGTTAACATCTATTAGATCATGTATCAGGCTTCCTCACACCCTCACACTACTTCTGCTATTTCAGTTAGTTCCCTGGAGCCCATTTTTAGTGTTGTATCAGTTGAACTTTAAGTATCTCAACAAATGAAATAGCCATCTTTTTTTTTGTCCCCCCTCAGGGATTTCTGCGATCTAACACCTCGCAGAGCTGTGTCTGGCTCTCCTGCCTGAAACCCTTTACTTTGAAAGCCATGTAGCTATTTGCATGTGATCCGCACTCACTAGATGGAGAGCAACACGCACTTTCTTTGCATCCGTTATTCGGCTCTCGCTTGGCTCTGAGCCCCCCAAGGCCGGTCACGGTAAAGCCATTACCTCCGTGCACGTGCACACCACATGCCTTCCCTGGGCAATTTCCACCATAACTCAGTATCAGCTGCTTAACTCAATGGTTGAAACAAGTACAATGAATTAAAAAATGGGGTAGCAGGAAGCATTATTAGTCCCCAGGGAATGTGCTGCCTCCTGAAGCACTATTTCCTAAAGCTTTTCGAGCAGGTCTTGCTGCTGGTGCTTTCTTCTGCTTCTGCTGTCATAGGGAGCCAAATGTCTTCTGCACTTTCCCCATCAATTACTTCTTGGCCCCTGGACTCCCATCCAACTGGCCACTGTCTCTCCTTGCTGCGTGCTCTAGCCAGAGTCTCTGAACCGGGCTTACACCCCACACTTGTGCTGTGCTTTTAGCAGTGCTCTTCAGGGGCATCCTCAGGAAAAAACCTGTTGTGAGAAGATACACGCTCTGGCTGAGTCTGCAGGGCCAGCAGGACTATCACCTCTGGTGCTCTGATACAATATGAGCAACAGCCAGACCCATATAATGTTTGATTTTATAGGTTAGAAGCAACACTTTTGAATTATTGTGTAAGTTAGTTATTCAGGTGCCAGCACTGATGGTATAACATCAGTTGGTTAACATTAGTTCTTCACCCAATACACCCATGGTGTTCCCTGGGTCAAGACAGGTAAGGAGTGACTGCAAATGTACAAATACCCCCAAGGAATAAAAGTGTTGATAGTCCCCTCTGGGCCTAATGTTCTCTGGTAGGGGACTGAAAGTTTGGAATTCTTATTTGCCGCACAACATGCTGTGGATAAGCAAGCTACTGATCTCTTCCAGAAATGAGCTGCTTAAGCAGAACAACTGAGTAGATAATACTTGTGCTGCTGCACATGTCCTTTCTATTTAGGGATGGAAAGGAAAGTGATAACTGAGGACGATTAGCTTCTGTGCTTGGCATCACCTTGCCAGCGGGTTGTGAAGTCGCGCTTTCGGTTGTTGAACTGGGAATGGGATTATGCAAGGACATAGATGGGAAAAGGACAGTGACCCACCTCTATCTTAGCGATAGTTACTAATTAATACCTGCCATCAGAAATGTCGGAATAGCTAATCAAATAAGTCAGAATTACTGAACAGATGGGTAAACTGACAGAAAGTAGTATACCTTAGCCTCATTTAGGTTCTGACCTTAAATGTCCTACAAGGTTGATGGCAAAATTGAGAGTACTCCAGGCTGGACTGAATCTGCATCCATGTCTAGAAGCTTCTCCGTTAGGCAACGCTGATAATTCAGTGTCTGGGTCCCAGAGGGCCTGTTGGGAAGGCATCTTCCCCACACGTACACACCCTCTGATGACTGCATTTCCACTTGGAGAGCAGAAGGAGGTGTAACATCAGCTGGAACAAGCTGAATGTGCTCAGCCACATTTCATTATGACCGAGACAGACTGGGGCACAACATCTCCATCTGAGTACACTGTGAGAGCACTCTGTTCCCCCTGCTACTGAGAGTAATGAGATGATAAAACACAGGCACAAGGAGCAAGTTTTTCATCATAAATCTAAGAGACAGACATTGAAGAAATGCCAGATTTCTGAAAAATTAACACCTTCTTTCATCATCTAATGAAAAAGGCCCTCTGTCTCTTAAAAAAAACCATTTTGAGCTATTCTAAAATATATTGAAAGCTATTTAAAGAAATGAAGTTATTTTAAAAAGAACTGTTGACTTTACTGACGGTGTCCTACTTATTTTTCCACATTGGTGCCTTTTCTAAGAGTAGCAACTGGCATTTATAGTCACCTCTCTGTTTATCTCACTAAAGCAAAGGCACAGCTCGGCTTCACTTTCACAGATCCAAGCCATTCCAAACATCAAAGGCGCCTCACGTATTGCTCCATTGCTGGGTACGTACAAACAAACAGAGCTGAGCTGGTGAAACTGCAGCTGGGCAGCAATATTTTTATGGATTTCAGTGTTCAGTCCACTTTGTATCTTTTTGATATCGTCTTAGTAAACACACAGAAGGTTAAAAGCTTTGACAAGGGTCAGCCCAAAGCAACATCGCCGCAGCTGGAAGCGCAGGTGCCACGGAGTGCGGAGCGGGCAAAGGCAGAGTGTTCGGGGCAGGAGAGCAGACCATGCCCTGGTGAAAGGTGGCCACATTTCTGAGGTTACCATGTCTGAGAGACTCCAGGTTTCATTTTGCTTGCTTTCTTGTAAAAACTGTTTATGTCACACAGTCTTATATCTGGGTTGGAGCGTCGTAGCCCCTTGGGAGCCTGCATTCACTAGCACTGGCTACTGATGGTTCGTCTGGTGATGATGGTGAGTGTGGAGGCGAGGAAGGGAGGGACGCAGCCACTTACATCAGCCTTTGCAGAGAGCAGAAAGCATGGCTCTGACCCAACCCTTTGCAACACGCCTGGGGATCCTGGAGCCAAGACGTGACACCACTGAGAAGAGAGAAAAACACACGCTGGAGCGAGGAGCGTGCTTGGGAGTGAAGACCATGCCAGAGACCTCAGCCCTGGAGTTATTTTTAAAGCATACAGCAGTGGCCTCTACTGGCTCTGATCAGGACATCAGTTTTGTTTCTTTTTGCTGTTTCTTCTCCCTGCTCTGATGGGGCTGCCTGCGGCAACAACCAGGCTTTGCAGGGCACAGGTCCCCATTTCCCAAGTGAAAAGCAAGAGCCGGAGAGGAAGAACTGAGTTTGCAGGACGCACGAGAGCACTCATCGGGACCCCTAAAGCAACGGGCCTATTTTGGCACATCCAAAATGTGACTGAGGATGCACAGTTTTGAGATCCTTTTCTATCCAGAATTACTGCTCTGAATCACACATCCTTTGGCCACTGAGTTTCAGATGGCTTTAAAAGCTGCTCTGACTGACCTTCCTGGCCTCCTTCTGCGATCCCCACAGGGAACATCCCGCACCGCTGTGTGTTTCAAGGAGAGGTACGGGCAGGCGAGCGCCATGGCCAGCATCCTCCAGCATGGGTGGGAACAGCACCCCGAGCTCCCAGCTCCCCCTCTAGTGCCTTGGCTGCTCCTCCCGCCACCCACCATCGCTGCTGTGACCCTCTCAAGAGCACAGACCAAGCGCCTTCCAACAGCAGCTACTCCTTTAAGACCACGTTACTGTTGTATTTATCTATTTAAGATTAACAGCCCAGAGCAGCTGATAAACCCCAAGTGCTGGGGCTATAGGCAGAGACGCGGTCACGTGTGGAAGGCTGCCTGCATCTGCTCCCCAGCTGCCCGCTCCCCCGGGCCATCCGAGAGGATACCGGGTAAGGCAGCTGAAGGCTTGTGGGAGAGCTGCGGCGAGTTTCCCCCCATACTAAGCAGCCTTTAATTTGGCCCTGGCTGGGAGGAAGTGACAAGGACAATGCAGAGATCAGACACTCAAAAATTTTGTGCTCAGTGTGAATATTTTACATGCTTGTCAAGCTGTGCAGTAAACGGCGAAGGGCTGTAGCCAGCTGTAATTTAACACGGTGGGATCAACCCAGTATGAAAAGCAACAGACTGTATCTTTCCTCCATATGGACATCTAAACAAACGTTTTATTGATTTAAACATTTCTCATCATTTATGGGAACAATTTATCACCATGGTCTTTTAAAGCATCCCGTTTTGTACTTTAAAGCTTTACATGGGCTCAAGGATCATACAAGCTTTTTCAACTTAAAAAGATTATAAATTGCAGCAAAACAGGGGATGGCCCCACTCAGAGGACATCTGCATAATTATTGCTCTTAATTACTTGCTTTGCACTGAAATTGCTTTTAGCACTCAATAGGACAAAAAATTGAAGCAGCTCCAGATCCAAATAAGTTACAATTGAAACAGGAGAGGCAGAGCAGGTAATGTGTACAGGTCTCAGGGCTGTGAGCGCTGGGACATCTGCCCATCCCTCTGCTTTGTAGGACTCCAACACTCGGCTTCTTACAGCGAGCGTTGCAAAATGAAAGATGCTGGTTTATGCGCAGATCCACCACCATCTTCTTCCAGAGCACTGATGCATCAATACCATCCAAACGATGTAACCTTGGGACAGAGGCAGGGTTATCTACTGAGCTTAATTCCCTTTCTAGGGAGTCTCTGTCTTCACATTTTGAATTTAATGCTTGCTCTTGACACAAAAAGTGCTTTACCTTAGCTACTGAACCCAGATGTTCTCCCTTTGCTGTTCTTTCTGCCAGGATAAAGCAATGAAAACCCAGTCTACTTGGAAGCTTGTTTTCCTCCTGCAGCATGTTCTGAGTGAGACTTTTTTAGCTCTTTAAGGGTTGTCTTCAGCTGCTAACAAGTTCTGCTTTCCAAAATGTTCAAAACCCTTTCGCCAAAAAAAAAAGAAAAAAGGCTTTAAAATTACCGGATTTGAAGTAGACACACTGGTTTATTTTCTTTGTAGGTTTAAACCTGTCCCACACACAAGCTTTTCTTCTTAACAGTGAGGGATAGAAACTGCTAGTAAAATGAAAACCTGAGATGTCTGCTAAATCCCCTGACTCCAGGAGCTGGGACTTTAAGAAAGGAAGGCAAATGCTGTGAGGCTTGTGATAACGTTGCAGGAGTTGGCAACAGCGCTAGTGCTTAACCCTGGGTGTTGCTGTGAATTCTGGCTGCCATTCGGCTTCACGTCTCGGCAGGGGATGGAAAATCCGGCAAAACTCCTTTTTTTTTCTTTCCTGCCTGTGTCTGTTGTTGCAGGAACAAAAGTGTAAATCACAAGTCTTTGGCACCGGGTGGGATTTTGTGCTTCGCTGGGTCCTGGTGCTAAATTGTGTTCCCTCAGATCGTTTGCTCCCTTGTTCATCAGCCAGCAAAAACCATGAGGCTGCGAAGGGTGTCTACACATATGAGTGTGTGTCTGTGCGTGACGGCATGTTTGTCTTCGGTCCCACACCCAACATGGTCAGGGCCAAAACTTACTAGGAAGTGTTTAAAAATGGTATTGTAGCTTGGATCACTCTACCTCTGCTACAATAACAATAACATTAGGGGATGTGGTAACGGCCCAACCATCCAAGCAAGAGTTAAAATATGATGCTGTGCAGTGCTCAAAATTGGAGATAGGCAAGTCTGACAAGACCCGGGACCCTCGGTGCTTTGTACTCGTGCTGAACCCCATCTGGCCACAGCACAGTTGTCCAAAGATTGACTGCGATGTCTAATTGTTCTCTGGTCCAATCTTAAAAAAAGTACACAATCTTAAAAAAAACCATGCTGTGAAGGGCCTTAAGTTTTCCCCAGCTACAGCCCAGTGCCCACAGACAGGAGTGGGTCCCCTTGCCCATTGCTGGCAGCATCCGTGTGACATTTCTGTGGGCAAGCATCCCCTCTGCCGGGGGCAGGCAGCCCTGGACCTGCAGCTCAGCCCCGTCTGTGCAGTGACCAAGCTACGACTCTGACCCAGCCCCACTGCAGTCCTTGTTATTCACCAAGGCCATTCTGCCGCAGTCATGTCTGAGCTTTGGTACCCGTTGACCTCTGACCATCAGCCAGAGAAGGTGAAGTCTAAGAGATGCTCCATGTATCCTGCAAAAGCTAAACCCAAACTGGACGTCACATGCTGTGCCTGAACTAGCTCTGTGCAAGGTTTTGAAACAAGTTTTCACATTTCTAAGTGAAATACCACTAAAGACCTGAAGGCCGAGGAAGGAGCTGAGCGCATCTTCCCACCGTGCGTCAGCCCGCGGCTGGAGCTGTGCCACTTTGCCGTCCCAGGACCGGCCCGCAGCGGGCAGCCGAGCAGGCAAGGCGGGCACGCAGGAGCGGCGCTGGCTCGAGGGAGCAGCCCCAGCTGCAGGCGCTGGCTGGGAGGCGATAACGCTGCCGTTACTCAGCCACTGACGGCCGCTCTTATTATTTTGCGGTCTCTTCAGCGCTGGGCGGCTGAGCTCACAGCCCAGCTGCGCCAGGCACGGCGCGTACCGTGGAGGAGAAGCAGCGTTGCCTTCCAAGGGGCACACGCGGCCACAGCAGAGAGCAGAGCGGGAGCTTGCCCGTGGGCAGGAGAGTGGCAGGGGCACGGGGGGCCCGGGGGGCAGCAAGCAGACGAGTGGCAGGCACAGGGGGACCCGGGTGAGCAGCAAGCAGACCCCTGCACCTGCATCCCTTCTCCCCCAGGAGAGGGCAATTTTCAAAGAGGAAAGCTCGCCTAGTGCCATCTGAGCAGAGTTGGGGATGAATCCCACATGTTCAACACCTCTGGCTGTTCCTGTACCCCTCCAAACACCGGCGGTAGCAAGTTTTGGCAGTTTTGGAGTTTAGGTAGTGCAGATGCAGCCTGACAAGAGCTCATTCCAAAGTGACATCATTTAGCAACAATTCCTAGGAAATAGGTCCCAACTAGCAGCGAGGAGTTGTGCCTCCAGGCAAACAGATGCTGGTTCAAGGCTGTTATCAGGTAAAGAGTGGGGATGAAAAAACTTCTCCACAGCTTGTCTGTTGCCATGAGAAGAAGCAAACAAAGCAGGGACAAGGCTGGACTCCAAACAAGTGAGGCTGCCGACTGGCTAGTTGCATCCCTTCTGATGGGGACTGGCGCTACGCGGCATCGAAGCGTTCCTGCTCTTGGCAGGCAGCCGCTCCCGTGAGAGCAAGTGTCTCCAGATCCAGGGACCCAGCAGTCCCGAGAAGATAACCGGTGCTTAGATGCTTGCAGAGGAACAGAGAGGTGAAAACCTGTTGGGTTTATATGTGCTTCACTTCCTCTGATAGTGTGGCTTCTCTGTTCTCTCCCAATATACACAAGCAGCAGCAGCGGGCCCCTGGGCACTGCCCGTGGTGGAAGCATCAGCCATCTCTTCTTGTGCCCACTCTCCTTTTCACCTCTCTCCCAGTGACACTTGACACTGGACTGTCTTCAGAGCTTGGGCCAGGGCCAGCAAACCAATGGATGCCCCAGAAGCTCAGAGCAGGACTGGGCCCTATCTCTAATGTTATTTCAGATTATGTGATATGAAAAAAACTGTCTGGAAATCATATGAGAGCCAGCTTTCTCATGGGGTATCCAACCAGTCGTGCTTCCCGCTGGACAAGACAAAAGGCTCTCTATTACCGTCGAGCAAGCCTGTGTGCCCATCCCTACTGAGAAGATCAAAGCCCGTGTGTCTTGGCAGTGGTGTTTGTGGTCACATGCTGACCTGTCGCACTGTCTGATGAGAGCTTCTGACACTGTGGTTTTACATGTAGCTAGAGAGGATATAAGCACGAGTCGTGTAACTCCCAAAATGTGTGTTTTCTTCATCAGCTTCAATAAAGACCCATCACACACACTCTGCAAAACCAAAAGCTTGTGGGTTTCCTTTTCGTCTTACCCCAGGGGCTGGGTGAAAGGAGGAGACTATCTAATCCCTGCTAAGGAAATGGCTGTTACAAGGCACACATGTGGGTGCAACTGGCATCCAGCTGCATCCCGAGGGGAAGGGGAACACGAGTTGGGGAACGGTCGGTTAATCACGGGGCTTTGGAGAGCAGTGAATGCAGTGTTGCATCTGAGCGGCTCCCCGAAGGACTTTCAGGTAACAGGAACAGCAGTCATGAACATGGATGGCTCCTCATTATGTTTGTTTGTACGAAACAATAATATTATATAACATTAATATTATACTAAAGTCAGGCTGAAAGTAGGAATCAAATCGCTTCCCTTTTCTTCTTAAAAGTGGCTTATGAGCTGGCTCAGGATTGCAGCCGAACGCTTGCGTTCCCACCTGCACTGAGGCTGGTCCAAACAGAAGCATTGCATTCCAAGCGCGAGCAAATCCGGGGCAGGGGCTGACTTAGCGCGGCCCCCCCCAGGGCTCAGCCAGGAGCCTTGGCGAAGGAAAACGCCGCTCCTCAGGGGCGAGCCCCAGGGGACTGTGACACCTGGGCGCTGGGACAGAGCTATTGAAATAACTAGGAAATAAAAAATAACTGCGAGTTCCTATCTGCTGCCACAGTAATATTATGCTTCCAGCGCATCAGCTAGCTGCTATCTCACTTTTTTGTGCTGAGTGATTTGTAGATTTTGTGGCTGCTTTTTTTTTCCTTTTTATCTTTTTGCTGGTGGACAGATGTTATTAGGAGGCTGATGACTTCCCCGAGACCTGTGTTGTGTCCTGGATGCCCTGACCCTGCAGTAGCATCTGTCCATCTGTCCACCCATCCGTCCGTCCATCCATCCATCCCCAGCTCACCTGCTGCCACCCGCTGAAGGTGGGTCCCTGCTGCAGCTGCCCTGGGCGAGGAGCTAGCTGCTCACAGACGCTGGCTCCTCGTTCCATGCGTGTGGTTTCATATTGATGCTTTTCTCTGCTTTACTCTACCTCCTCTAGGTAGGTAGAAGTAGAAAAAGTAGAGGAGACTACTTTTTCCCCTTTCTCTCCATTTTTATGCCTAATCTCTGCCCAAGTTCACATCAAGCCTCAGTGGTGGTAGATAATTTCACAAAGTTGTAAGCCAATGGTTCAAATACATGAAACATTTCTAGGACTGTCAGCAATTCTTTCTTCGTGCAATTTCCAGTTACACCCTATGAAAACACCTCCCTGTCCCTTTCCCACCCGGCTGCATTACTGGAAAGCAGCCTGGCTGTGGTGCTTTCTGCCCAGCGAGGTTTCTGTCCGTCGGGATGCCGGGGATGCAGACGAAGCCCAGTGCACATTAAACTCGCTAAAGTCCCTTCTGGTACAGCTTAGAGCAGCCTTGTGTATAAGATGTGAGGCAGAGACATGAATAAAGAGCTAAGATGATTTTTGTTTGAAAAATCCCAAAGTTCCTTTTTTTTTTGTCTTCCTTTTATTGAAGGAGGGAGAGGCCCCTCCACTTCCCTCAATGCAATTCCCCGGAAAGCATAGCTTGAAGAAAAAAGGCTCTGCCAGACGAGTAAGACAAAAATGGAACCTGAATCCCACCTTCCTCTGCCTCTTTGCATCTGGAATTACAGGTTCATATTTAATTTCTCTGTAACGTAATATAGCACATTTTCTTACGCCCTTAGATGCCCACATCTAACAGAGTGTTCCTGAAAATCACTCAGGTGCAATGAGTGCTGTACACCAGGCTTAGACAATTTGCTATAGTTACAGAGTAATCGTGGAAATATGGGAAGGCTTTGCAAGTGTAGCATTTATGGGCAATTTAAATTGAAAAACTGCCATCGCTCCGATATCTGGAAAGCTACTGGCAGTGCTGATGTCTATTCTGTACAGGGGAGCGGGATGGAACCGTCTATAACTATCAGCTGTATCGTGATGGGTACAGAGGAAGAGCAGATTTAAGATTAATATTTATTTAATGTAACATATAGAAGAAATATATTTATCTGTATATATATACACATAAAAGAGAAGAAGAAATGCTAGTGGTGTAGGATTCACATTCTTAATGTACTTAGTTGTCTAACTCATAGGAAATCTGGGTAAAAGATGTGAGATAGAAGCGTCTGTGCTACGAGTTACACAACGCCTGCTCCTTAGGGCCTGCTTTTTCTCTGAGAGTTCTTCTACGTCCTACAGTTACATGAATAATCATGAATTTGCAGGGGATGTGTGCTGGTTTTAGTCTGTTAGGTTTTCTCCTTCCTTTCTCATAAAATTAATACCTATGTACACGTACAGGGCGAGAGTAAGCAGGCAGTAACATTAAAGAAATCATGTGGTGAAAAAAGCCAGAGTGCCATTGCGGTAATGTCTTGCATGTATAATACACTACACACAAATGCAGAGTTTCTTGACAATTGGGCTGCCACACACGAAAACAATGTCTTTCCTACTTTCCAGTTTCCACTCACAGAAATCCCACAAATAATGCTTATTCATTTCCCAGCAGTTTCTGATCTCCTGACTCAGCCCTCCCTGAATAGCAGTCAGGCACGTACACAACAAAGGACGTTAAATATTAATGCCGAGGATTTTGTCGCTGATTGTGCTATTAACATTTAGGGAACCATTCATCCTTCCCACGTAAATAAACTCTGCCTAACGCATTAGAGCTCTGCAAGGTCAGAGTTAACCTGACAATGTATTCCTCCATTTGGAAAGGTGAAAAAAAGGGTAAGAAAGAGATGTGTGAATGGCTTTTTAGCGGTTCACATCAATTTTGCTTGGGATTTTAAACCCAGGCTAAGAGGACCATTAGAAAAAGAGGGAAAAAAAAGAAAAAAAAAGAAAAAAGATGAAGTTTAAGGTGATCCTGGAGGATGCAGCCGTTAGGGGGTACGCTGCCTTCAGCAGAGCCTCGCATGAGACTGCGACCGTGCCACACTTGAGCGGGTCCGACATTGGCAGCACAAGTCCTACCATACTCGTTAGCTTGGCCTTTGCGCCAAGACCTGCCAACGTGCCCATGTTTTTCTGCTCAGGCCTGTCTTACAAAATGGTTTCTGCTGGATTAGAGAAATTTAAGCACCCTCATTCCTTTACATCCAACCATTTACAGGCAGTGATGCTGCTGATGGACGTCGTCTGACACTGCGTGTCATAGCACGCATCAGTGGCACCTTTTAAGAGCAGTGGCTCTTTGGAGAACCAAAGCCTCTATGCCACAAGTAGTTTTCAGCTAAGTGCCTACTATCATGCTCATTTTCTATTTTTCTGTAGTGTGGTACAGCCTCTCCAGCTCAGGTAAATTGCTATTGCCTCAGCGGCTGCACTTTTGCCCTGAAATCTCAGTGTCAGTGGTGGTGTGTGGTTTTAGGTAGTTCGGAAGCCCCTTTGGCTCGGAGGGCACAAATGTCGACTGCATTTTGCGGCCCGTACTCTCATGAATCGCCCCTCTGAGGAGGCAATGGCACTGGCAGTCGGGAGCGCAGGTTTTCTGGGGATTCCCCGGCGCTCCGCGCGCTGCCGGCTGTGCCGTCGTTTGGGTTGCTGCGATAATCAGGAGCTTGAGCCAAGCGGAAAGTGACAGGCTAATTTAAGGAAAAAATTATTATTATGCTTTGTGAAAACAGAGCCTTAGTCAGATGAGCTCGAAATTTTAGTGGAAAATATAAAATGCATTGAGATTTTTTTCCCCCATTTCCCCTAATTTCAGCCAATCCTTTTAAAATTTCCAGGCAGCAGGTTAGTCATGTGGGTGGCAAGTCTCATGCTGCAGGTGTTACAGCATCCAGTATAAGGGTCTTTTCCTGCTCCTGACCAGCACTGAACAACATGCCCCATACAGTAGCTATATGTATGTATATATGTGTATATGATATATGTATGTATGTATATATCCACATACCCCTTCTGAACTATGGGCACAGAAGGCTTTCACAGATCGAAAGCCTGACTTCAGCATGATTTCACCCTGCGGTGTATTTGATGTAAAACCCTTTTTTGCCCAGGTTTAAGCTGGCCGTTTCCCCAAACCAGGCGGCAGCTCTGTCCCTTTCCGGCGGGAGGCAATGCGGCACGGCGCGGCTCTCTCCCTTTGCCGGTTGCCGATCCCTCCTAATTTGTTTGCGAGTCTTGGCAAGGTAACCCCTTTGCAGCGAGACCTGCAGCATGGAGGACTGACAGCTATTTTATTGATATCCATGTCTTCCACATGCGTTTTACCTACACCTGCCAGCAAGCAGGCAGCAATACCAATAATTAGACTTAACGTCTGTACAGCTTTTTACATCGTGTTCATTACCTGTGTTCCTAATGCCCCTTCCCAGGTCTAATAGCTGATGCAGCCAAATGCTGCCTGGACGCTCCCTTCTATCCAGGCTGGATTCCGGCTTTCGTAAGCAAGGTTTCACTAGCAGAAGTGGTGGAGGGAGGGGGAGATAAGGGCTGTTTCTGGATGGACGGGTGCCACCAGCGGGGAGCAGCAGCCACCAGCCTGCCTCCGCCAGACCCCTCGGAGAGCTGGCGGTGCCCAGCTCCTGCTGCCCCCGGCCTGCAGCCCCCGGCCTCGAGCCCGCTCGGCTCAAGCATTTGCCATGACATCCTTCAGACTTGTTCAACCCCTGCTAGACGTTAAAGCTGGCTTCCCCTGGCTCCCGTCCGGACAAGGACACCTCCGGG
>NW_010556098.1:43304-43525 GCF_000687285.1 Phaethon lepturus | reverse complement strand
GTTCAGCACTTTTTTGGGAGCCCTTGTCTCTGCTCTGCTGGGGCTCCTCGCGCGGGAGGGCTCAGGGCGGGAGAGAGGGACACAGGAGTGTGCATGTGAGTGTGTGCACCCACGCACGTGTGTGAGTGCCCGTGTGTGGAGGGGACCCTGAAAACCAAGCCAAAAAGCCTTGCCCTGAACATCTGCTGGTATCTCAACACACTGCGATATCGAGGGGCTCT